>NC_047140.1:29111663-29190473 GCF_009829125.3 Periophthalmus magnuspinnatus
GAGGGTCTAAGTACAGGGGATGATCTGGGACACTCCATTTGCTTGTTTTCTGTTGATTAATTTGCTTGTCTGTTTGTTTCATTGTTGATTTTTTAACTTTTTGTTGATTCAATTAATTCTCATGTTCAGCCCTGAGAGGCGACTGCTGCTGTGATTTTGGGCTTTACAAAAATAAATTCAATTGAATTGAATCCCTCAATGGGACACGCTGAAGGGACTATGTCCCTCTCTGGCCTGGGAACACCTTGAAGTCCCACAAGAGGAGCTGGAGGAAGTGTCTGGGGTGAGGGAAGTCCGGGAGTCCCTACTTAAGCTACTGCCCTCGTGACCCGGCCCTGAGTTAAACAGAAGAAAATGGATGAATGGTCCACTATCTGCTTTTTTATTGCTTTGCCTGAAATGTTCCAGAATTTGACATAAAACAGGCCAAGTTACAGGTCAGATCTGTGGAGAGACGATCCCACTAAGACTTTTATTGCCAAAAAGTAGAAATATAGCTATTCTAAATTCAAATAAGGACATGCATAAAGTTAAAAAAGACATGCTCACTTCTAGTTCAATAAGCGCAAGACGAGTTTTACACCAAACTGTGGAACATCTCCATGAAACCGGCTGGCGTCAGACCCGTCGCCAGAAAAGTTACGCAGTGCTCCTTTAAAAATGTAATCACCTCTGAAGTACAGCAATGAGGCCATTACATATTCTGCGATCCATTCGGTTGAATTGCTGAAGTTGCATTGTCTTGCCGAGCAGCCACTCACTCAATATGCAGTGTCAGAAGAGTGTTCCATAATGAATCTTGTGTTCTGAAGACGAGCGGGAGATGGGCCCGTCACCGTCACACTGAATAATGGAGGGAAGACAAATGCCACATCAACACGTCAATCATCACGGCGAAGGCATTTAAGGACCAAAACGCATCGCGGTAACATCAGCCGCGTCACTACGAGAAAGTCGGCGACGGTTTAGGGGCCGATTCAGACGTCCTAAAGTGTGTGTCTACTTTGGTGCGCATCTCTGGGTCTATTAAACCGTACGACAAAAAAGGACAAATGGGGGATTTTAGGAGGGAGCATTAGAGCGGCCTTTTCTGCAGCGTCAGCCACATCAACCAAACCCATTTCGATTTTACTTAGCGCGCTCATTGGGACGGTTTCTCTGTATCTCTCTCATTTCTCCCTGATTGTCAGAAAATGTGGGTAGTCTACATTATCGTAAGTTAACCCGAGTCTGATCCTGTCCTTAAAAAACCTCTTTGGCATGAAAAAAAAGAACGGTTTTCAGTTTAACCTGCCGCACCCAGAGTAGATGTAATGTCTGTATTGAATTCTCAGAGCTAGCTAACGAGGCTCGGGTGCCTGTTCCTTGGAGACGTTTTAAAAGTTCCTCAAAAAGACTTCATTTCCAAATAGTCTTCTGTCAAGATAACACATTTTGAAGTGTGATCTATAGCAACATAAAAACAAGATGATAAACAACAAACAGTTCGAATGAGCTGCAATAAATAAAAAGCAGAATGAAACGCTAGCACTTAAAGAAGAAGATGTATTGTCCTTGTGTCTGCGCGAGCTATAATCTATGTCTCCCGTGGATCGTTATGTTATAATTTGGACATTTTATACCGGAGTATTCATCTAAAACGACTTAATAAAAGAAACAAGTTCGCTGACTTTCATGGTAGAAAAGTGGGGTGTCCAATGGGAGCTGACGTCGCCGTTAACGTCATCACAACAAAGATGGCGTCATCTATGGATAGCTGCACATTACAGTAGCGAGTAGCAGATTTTTTTTCATTTACAGTTGTCCCTCACTATATCGCGGTTCTCCTTTCGCTGTCTCGCTGTTTCGTGGATTGTTTTAGTGCAATTTTACATGCTTTTTTACAGCGTATGATCGTGCATTGTGTTGTGCGTCCTGATTGGCTGTTGGACTGTAGACCATTGTCCCTCAGTCTCCTCCGTGCCGTGTCTCCTGTTCAGTACAGAATGTGTTCAGACAAATTTACATAAACGTTGGATCGCTATATAAAAGACTATCCATAGAGCCCATTTAGTTCTGTTATATCACTGGTTTAGTTCAGTTGTTCCTTAGTCCTTGTTATCCCTTGTCACACCACTAGAGGGGGCGCAAGTGCACACCGATGCGCTACGGACACTCAAACGATTATTTTACATGGTTACACAATGTTACGTGCGTCGGCTTTGTCTCGGACTGACTTCATGACTGAATTATAGTGTGCGTCCCTTATGTAAGTGTAACCCGAGTGAAAAATGCAGATTCCCTATTCTATCGGTTCCCTCTCTCTCGTTCCCCTCCGCTGTGTCCCTCGCAAATCTCACGTGCCTGCTCACGTGACCCGTTGTGGCCAATCTGCGCCCCACATTAGCCGGCAGCTACACACACCCGGTAGGTGCGAGGCTAGCGCGAGGATCATGCGACGCCGGTAGGTTTAAAGTCCTCATTTACCTTCATTTCACCATAACAACTCTCCAACTTCATCAAACTTTCCAACCAGAGGTACTGACCATCGAGGAAACGCCACATCATAACAACACTATTCTGTGTATTTTTTGTGATATCATGTTTAGAACGTCTAGTTATATTGACTGTGGTTTGTGCAGCTTTAGAGTTTTTGAGTATAACGTTCGATTTATACACGCTCGCCTCATGACTAAACTGTCCTCCTATCGGCCATTTTGTGAACTTCTTCGTGTTCACATGATGTAAATAACCACGCGGTCACTTGTGTAAGCGCCATTTTGATTTATAATAAATATATTGTTTGTATTTGTTTATTCTTTCTCCACACGCAGCATTCAAGCTAGTGCATATTACAGTCCTCATTACAATCGCAGTGTGACTCTGAAGTGCTGTATGTTTGCAATTTGTTTTCTCCCCGACAAAACCCACAATGTCGATGAAACGAGTGTTTAAACGAGAGAGAAATGTGAGAAAATGTTAACGCCTGTGTGAGAAAAATGTATAAAGTGTGTGGTGAGGGGTTTTACATCAAATACGTCGCGGATTTCACCTGTTGCGGGGTTTTGTTTTTTTTTAAAGGTGTTAAAAGTCCATTTTAATCAGTATCTAATCAGTCAAAAAAGTTAGTTGTTCAGCCTTATAGTACAAGTAACTATAACAAAATATTCCCCAATCGTGTACATACAAATACCAAGTCAGAAAAATATTATTCCAGCTTTGAAATACAGAACAACAAAGTCAATATTGTAATTATGGTCTGAGTTTACTTTTGCCAGAAGAGACTTTACATTATAAGCTAAAATAAACTAATTTAAACTTAGTCTAACAGCAAAACGCAGAGCTGGGAAATGTGTTCATTCATATTTATTACAGAGCTAAATGAGTTTGACTTTGACAGATACATCACATAAGCTCTTTGGGCATGTTCACCTCTGTTTACTTCACTGTTGACAAATGATAGTCCAAATTTTCCCAGAGACAACAGAAGTGTGTCCAAATGCGACATATGGAAGTGTCCAAAAGCCAAACACTACATTGTGCTCAGTCAGTCACTCAGTCTGAAAGATGCACTTGATGTTTGTGTGTCTTTTATCTCGTTTTCTGAGTCTGAAGTTGTATTGGTTTAAGTCCCATATGTCGAGACAGAGGAGTGTGAAGAAACGGGCAAGAACATCAAAATATTACACTATAGAAGATACTTTTGGCACAGTTAATAATCCAGGGCAGGTCTTTAAGAAGGGCGTTTGGCATAAAAACAGTGGAAATGATTGGAAACTGGGTTTGAAATGGAAATAATCAAAGGCAAACAGTTAGTCCTGGCTTAGTCCTGGCTTAGTCCTGGCTTAGTCCTGGCTTAGTCCTGGTTTAGTCCTGGTTTAGTCCTGGTTTAGTCCTGGTTTAGTCCTGGTTTAGTCCTGGTTTAGTCCTGGTTTAGTCCTGGTTTAGTCCTGGTTTAGTCCTGGTTTAGTCCTGGTTTAGTCCTGGTTTAGTCCTGGTTTAGTCCTGGTTTAGTCCTGGTTTAGTCCTGGTTTAGTCTTGGTTTAGTCTTGGTTTAGTCTTGGTTTAGTCTTGGTTTAGTCTTGGTTTAGTCTTGGTTTAGTCTTGGTTTAGTCTTGGTTTAGTCCTGGTTTAGTCCTGGTTTAGTCCTGGTTTAGTCCTGGTTTAGTCCTGGTTTAGTCTTTGTTTAGTCTTTGTTTAGTCTTTGTTTAGTCCTGGTTTAGTCCTGGTTTAGTCCTGGTTTAGTCCTGGTTTAGTCCTGGTTTAGTCTTGGTTTAGTCTTGGTTTAGTCTTGGTTTAGTCTTGGTTTAGTCTTGGTTTAGTCTTGGTTTAGTCTTGGTTTAGTCTTGGTTTAGTCCTGGTTTAGTCCTGGTTTAGTCTTTGTTTAGTCCTGGTTTAGTCCTGGTAAGAAAACAAAACAAATTGTGTTAACGTGTGCTGTGTGTTTAACATGTGTGTGTTTTGCTCCTTTTCATCTTGGCCTTAGTTTGAAGCGGTTTGGTTGATTTAGTTGTATTTTAAATTTGCTTTAAATCTAATTGTATGAAATAAACAAAACTGAACCCATATGAACCACCTACACACACACACACACCCAGACACCCCCACACACACACATACACATACACACACTCTATCCACTTCACTTGATCCAGTCCTTTCTGAAAAATAGTACATTTTCACATATACATTTTTATAAGCTGGCACACCACATGAACGTGAGCTTGAATCCAGTTTTCCCGAGCCCTTCCGTCCCCCCTCTGCTTCTTAAGAGCAGTGTTCGTCGACGCTGCTGCTGTGAAAATGTGCCCAGAAAGAGGAAATTGCCAAAGACGCCGGGTTTTAAAGCCGAGGCTAATTAAAATCCTCTATAATTAGCTGCACGTGGCGGATTTATTATGCTAAGAATAGACCCTCGAAACTGTTCATTTGTGCGCCGTTATGTGCGCCCATGTGTGCCCATTCGTTCCAAACGTGGTTAATTGTTCCTCTGGAGTAAATGATTTTAACCAGCGTCTTTATCTTATGTCACGTTTCAGATGGAGAGCGTGCTACCTGTTTGTCTCCATGGTAACGTCATCTCGCATTTATGTCATTACAGGTGTTTTATAGCTGAAAAATACCTTAAATAAACATGTATTCTTATGGTGAGCGGGGTAGCCTCTCCATAGATGTGGTTTGTCTGCTTGTTGACCTGCTTGTTTCTGAACATAAAAAAACTGACTTGGTTCATTAATATGTATTGTCCCAATCAAATAAATAAATAAACGTGATTCAACTTGAACGTAAACGCGCCGGATTATAGCCAAAGGGTCGTTTCCATCCGCTGTCCCAAGGGGTGGGGTCATGAAAGGGTCAAAATACAAATTGTCCACTACACACATTGCACAGTTCCCATAGCAGCACCATCCAAAATATTATATTATATTTATAAAGCATCTCAAACTGATCCAATGCCACTTTCGCTTCAAGTCTGAAAGTAAATCTACGAGTCTTGTCAGTTGTTATCTACTCAACAATTTAGAAAAACGTCATATACAGAGGATCCTCGTTTATCGTGGGGGGTTACGTTAAAAAATAACCCGCAACAGACGAAATCTGTGAAGTATCAGCTTTATTTTTTATGTTTTTTGCTGTAAAAACCCCTCACCACACACTTTATACACTTTTCTCACACAGGCGTTAACATTTTCTCACATTTCTCTCTCGTTTAAACTCTCTCAAAGTTCAAACCTTGGTAGGCGTCTTTGTCGGTGCAGAACGTTTCATCGACGTTGTGGGTTTTGTCGGGGAGAAAACAAATTGCAAACGTACAGCACTTCAGAGTCACACTGCGATCCAGCGTTTATGTAAATTTGGCTGAACAAGCTGAATTGCGGTAAAAAAAAATCTGCGAAACAGTGAGGAAACTCCCCGTCTGACAGAACCACGGGCAGAACAGACAAAATGTGTTTCATAGGCACGTATTTATGCTTTGACCACATTTATGCTTCGAAAACTTTTATTACTCATCTTCCTTCGGTCTGGTACTTATCCCTCCTCTTCTGATCTGAAAAGTGACAATTTACAAGTTTCTAAAAGGTGAAATCTAATGAGCTAAGTTTATATGGTTTACATAAGCTCTCAGAGGGAAATGCCACTACTCCTTGAAGTTAACAAAGTGTCTGTAATCATCAGTTATGCCGTGGCAGGTGCAGAACCAGGCACCTGCTGTTCTGTATAAGTGTAGCAGACTGCACAACGTCTGTCTGCAAAAACCAAACCCCAAAGGCAAATGAAACTATTCTCAACAACACATCAATTTTCTCTCTCAAACTTTACGCTCGGTGATAATAACACATTTCTAAACAAATTAATCTGGATTCTTCTCAATTTCTGACAAATATGGTTGACTTATCTGTGTTACTAGCTGCTTGTCGCTATGGAGATGTCATTGCTTTGCCTAGAAAGTCCCACAGTATAGTGTTTAACATCTGTATCTACATGGAGACGAGTTTCGGATCACAGCAGTGGAGCGAACCTGCACAGTTTAACTTGCAAGATGGATACGTTTGATACATTTCAAATAAAGATACAATTCTCTATGAAAACAAGTAGGTAGCAGACCCTCCACTGAAAAAGTTACACACATAGGCTTTATAAAGTAAGTGGAGTGAGTGAGTGTGACGTCACCCACAGCGTTCAGCTCCAGTCAAATGAAGCTCATCGACTCTAGCAGCCAATTTGGAGCTCATTTCCGTATTTAGAAATCCACCCACGAGTATCATAGCAACCAAAGAGCCAATTAGAAGCGAGGTTGTTGAATGTAAAGCCCCTTCCCACCCGCACCACTGGTTTGACAGGGCGCTGTTGAGTGTTGGGGAATTTCTAATAATAAAAACCTTAAAAAATAGAAAATCAACAGAGAAGATAAGCGGAAGAAAATGAATGAACGGATAACGGACAACAGAGAAGACGCCTTGAATCAAAAAGTCGGATTTGTTTTATCAATTGTGCACAATCGTCAAAGAGCTGTTGACCTTAAGATTTTTTCTCTGAAGTGTTTTTCTTCTTCTCAGGACATGAAACAACATTGTGAACTGCCTGTAAAAATGAATAAACTTGTGTTCTATTGTAAATATACAAACACATGTTTCTTTTTATGCTTTGAAAAACATTTAAACATTTTTTGGGAAATGTCAACACTGTATAGGTCCAATGTTTAGGCCTGAATAAGAAAACCAATCAGAGGAAATTGACTTGCAGTTACACCGACTGACCACTGAATTGACCTCAATGGAGTGTGGCAGCAGAGAGCAATCTGGAGGCTGATATGCAGTTCCACCATATAAACCAATACATTAAAGAGAAAGTTATGTTTTAGTAGCTGTCCACTGCAGTGACCGCTGTGCACCAGAGGGTTAACCCTCTGATGCATAAATTATGGTCAATAGTGTCGTCTCACCCTCAGCTGACAAATAAACATACAAACAGTGTATTTATACCATCAAAACAATCGTTCCAGTTTAGTTTAATCTAAGTGGCTCGAGGTCGCTGGACACATCTCATGGGCTAACACACAAGAGATACACCTGTGCGTGATAACAAACAGTATCACGAAGGTCTAGGTCAAAGAGATCCACAACAATATAGAACAATACAAGTAAAGATTTAGCATAATGCAGGGGCCTCAAATTGTCTGGGAGCCACAAGAGGCAGGGTCTGGGTGAGGCTGGGCTTATCAGGTATTCCACAAAAAAAGCTTTGTTAAAGTCATTTCTGTTTTTAAATACACACGAGGAAACATGCTGATTCTTGTGGATTTATGGATATACGTCGTTATTTGTTGAATCTTTACTGAAACACGGTAACACCACGCTAACATTAAACTTTCATATTGTCCTGCGGGCCACAAAATATCATCTCGCGGGCCACAATTGACCCACCAGGCCACGAGTTTGACAGCCCTGGTATAAAGAATGTCATAACACGGGCACTTAGCAACGCTGTCAATCAAACCTGTTGCTAACGACACCGGGAGTGACGCTGGAGAAAGGCGGCAGCTGATAATGTTTATATCTTGATTTATGGAGATAATAGCGAAATAAAAACCCCAGGATCATGTAGAGAGGGTTAAATACGAACGTTTTAAGACCAAAATGACGAGTTTGACAGCAGCAGTTACAGAAAGAGCGATGAGTCGATGGAGCCCAAAGCGCGCCCATGCTCATTTCGTATTCGTAACGCAGCGGCTACGAATTATAGATGGACAGGTTAGCTCTGTCCATCTATATATACATAGTGCTGCTTTTAACCGTGAAAATGTAGTAATCATATTTTTTTGGGACAGCACATTTCTTTCTTTTCCAGAGCGTCTCCTCATTTACATAGAAGCAGATCGTGCGTCTTCATCTCCCACGTTGTAAAATTCTCAATTAATATTTGATAGGTTCCGCACACTATAACTAAATAACAGAGCGGCTTCCATGACTGATACAGTAAATCCACTTTCTCCATCAGCAGTGCGTGCGTGAGCTGCATATTAAGCGCGTTTAGGTTGGTGTGAAGAAAGCCATCGGTCTCTGGAGCAGGTAAGTGATGAAGAGGAGGCACAGTTTGCACATACACCTCTCCTCCGTGTCTGAGGGGATGTGCGATGAGGAGGGGTGGTCGTAATAAACAGGATACTGCAAAAGCCAGTGGTTTATGGGCCTAGTATTTGTTTAAGTCGACAGCCCCGGGTTTAATGTGGTCTGGCCGCTGACCGAAGGAGTGAACTCATTTCTGCAGGTTTTGTTTTTAGCGATGTCAAAGGAACTATTCGCAATATTGATCCAAAAAAAAAAAAAACTAAAAACTGCAGATAATCATTTTGACGGGAATCGTTTCCACCTCAGCTTTTCATCGATGAACAGATTAAGAGATAAAAGATAGACTAAGACTACAGGCACAAAGATATAGTACGTCAATACAGTTTTAGACAAATCGCTGTGTCTGGTTGCACGCTATCCTGTCTCTTGAGTCGTTTCCCTGTGTGCTTCTCCCCCTCCCTCACCTGCATGCACCTGGAGCTGGGTGGAGTTCCTGGCTCCTCCCGCGCGCACCTGCATCCCATCAGCGCAATCACCGCCACCTGCCGTGGATAAGAGGAGCCAGGACCAGACACTCGGTGCCAGATCGTCCGTGTGTCAAACGTGACTATTCCTGCTCTGCTTTTTTGTACTCGCTTGTTGGCCTCAGATTCCTGTTCCCTGGACCGTCCCAGCTCCTCTGCCTCCGGCTCTGTTCCTGACCCCGTGTTCCTGCTCCGGTATTGTCTGTTTTGTCTCCACCACCCCGTCTCGTCCTGGACCCCGGCTTGCACCCCGCTCCCTGCCTCCGTTGCCCCCGTCTCTGTCCATGTTCCTGTCTCCCGCTCTGGTACTGGTTACTCCCTGTTCCTGTCCCGGCTCTCCGCGACGCATTCTGTCTCGCACCCGGCTCCTCGCCCCTCGCTGGTCTAATCTATACTTGCCTGTTATTTCACAAACTGTAAATAAACACTGTAAACTTGCTCCGAGCTCTGCACCAGGAGGAGGGGGGTGGCATCGAAACCGTATTGTTTTCCATGAAGGAAAAGCAAACCTATTCTACAAAATGGACTTTTCAGAGCTTTTTTATCATGTTAAAGTTGTTTCTTTCTCATTTACTTGCTTGAAGTTGTTTTTGGAGTGATTTGTGGATGTTTGAGCATTGTTTAATCGTTTATTTTCAAGACGCCATTTGCCGATATGGATGATATACAAATGTAATATTGCTTACTTTCTTACGAACGTGTATAACGTGTTTTCCATGCAGCAGTGTCCATATATCACACCAAGAGAAAATAACAGCTATGTTCTGGTCATTTTGGTTACGGTCACATCTCTTAATGTCCGACCCCCCACTCTGGACATTACAAAACACTGATTGACTTATAGAATATTGTTCGACTTCCTGATGCGATCACATTGTTCTACTGTGCTTTAAATTTCTTATCTATAGAATGTTTAATCCCCACTCTTCGACTAGTATAAAACATCGGTGCGAGCTCTCTACAGAACGATCCTTGTGCCTCTGCGCCTGTTCTTCATGTAACAGAACAGAAACCGACACTGATTAACCCACATTTTCACCTCCGCCGGTACACGCCCACTGTGATGTACTTACGTCATTCTAATTTTATTTTCTTAATCAGTGATACAAGTTGGATTCAGCAGCGTCATGTAGTCATTTTGGTGTGAATGGAGAAAAAAAAACAAAAAACAGTTAGCTCCATGGCTCTTTGTTGCGATGACATTCCCATTGGGCACCGCAGACTTGTTTCCTTTATTCAGTTGTTTTAGGTGAATATTGAATTAAAATGCTCAAATTATAACAATAGGTGTCGTAGATTATAACTACCATATTTTCTTAGCTATACGTCGCTCTGGAGTATAAGTCGCACCAGCTAAAAATACATAATAATGAAGAAAAAAACACATATAAGTCGCACTGGAGTATAAGTCGCATTTTTGGGGGAAATTTATTTTACAAAATCCAAGACCAAGAACAGACATTTTATCTTTAAAGGCAAGTTATAATAAAAATAATAAAATAGAGAACAACAGGCTGAATATCAGTACATCACGCTAACGCTAACACATTTATATTTATTCAGCGACATGAAGCACAGACAGAACTGAACACGCGTCTGGTTTGTTAACGTAAGATATTAACAGTTAATCAGATAAATAAAACATAAAAAACAAGCAACAACTTTACTCTGGATCTCAAATCTCCAAATCAATAAATCTTCATCGTTCTTCATCGTCGGTGTCACTTCTGAACAAATCCATCTACTCTAGAAGTCGCTGTGATCAGACTCAGCAGAATATGATTTTCTTTTAGGGGCATTTTTGTTCAGTTTTTCTCAGATGTCTTTTAAATTACTGTAATGTTGAAGTTATCTTTTCAATGGTACAGGAGGAGTAGATACTGGTACACGAGCCTAGGGTGACTTTAATAATTTCACATATAAGTCGCATCTGAGTATAAGTCGCACCCCTGGACAAACTATGAAAAAAGTGCAATTTATAGTCCAGAAAATACAGTATATAACACAATACATCTTCTTTAAACTCAAGATTTACTTCATTTCACTAAACTGCAGTACAAATACTTCCACTGTACTTCCCTGTGGCACATGTTCCACATATATCTTAAATCTATGTCAGAGTCCTAATGGCATTTTATTAGCGCTTATTTCCCGTGTGCTGTGCATCTGCTGGAGCCCACATCCCAGTATCGGCTCTCCATCTGCGTCACATCTGGCCTGAATCTATTTCCTCCACCACTTCCTGCATCTGCTCCTGCCACTGCGTTTCAGTAAACACTCTTATCTGCTCCATACGTTCAGGATACCAGGCCGGCGCTGTAATCAAAGCTCACATCTCTTTGGTACAATGGCTGCCCAGGAGGACTTTTAGGAAGGCAAACGTGATAGGTCATTTCTGAATAGCTATTACACTGTCCAGAAACGCTGCAATAAAGTACTTTTAAAAATAAATCTGATTTGGTCTTGTGGTGTTTTACTCGTTGGGCATATCGTGCAGTACTTTTACTGCAGATATGGAAAGGACAAGATGTTAAGTGTTAGTTTTAGAGTAGTTTAAAGCTACCATCGAATCTGTTTGGCTGAACCACCTCTGCTGCGTTCTCACACTTCACCACTAGAGGCTACCTACGCTACTTTTATTCTAACAGTCTCTTTTCACAGCGCACGGCTAATTCCGCTCATCCTGTGTCATTCGGTCTCTGAGGATTTAGCAGAGTCTGGTTAAAATAAAAATATTTAAATATCAGACCACAAACAGTGTGCGTTTATAAAAGTATGTATTTGTGTTTCAAGGCTAATGCTAATGCTAATCTAAGCTAAGTATCAAAACAGAACAGGACAACTTTATGAAAATACATTTAATGACAAGTCCATTGTTTTTCAGTGCAAAATCATTCAGATTGTGGCTCTATTTTGGCATCAGATTCATTTTAATTTCAGTTAGCGTTTGCATTAGCTTCAATACACAAATATCTACTTTTATAAACACAGAAGCTTCCTCCAGTGAAGTATTTACATCGTTCTAAAGGTCTTAACATGCTGTTTGTGATGATCTATCTGTAACTTGCCGTCCCCTGCCCGGTATTTATTTATTTATTGATTTATTGAAGCACGACTCGGCTAATTTCCAATACACAATGAATGGAGCGGGAAGTGCGGCTCTGCAGTTTTTGAGAGAACTGGAACTAGCCAAGTGTAAAAAGAGCTTATACAGACTGCACATTATTTGACAGGTATGGTATTTGTAGACGTACATACATGCGCTTGTTTTTTTTGTTGTGTTTATTAAGATTTTTCATTTCCATTTAACAACATGAACAAAACAAGCAAACGAGGCACATGGACATAATGATAATAAAGGTGGTACGAAACAAAAAAAGCTGTATTAGTAGTTAAAATAATGATAATAGTAGTAAAATATAAACAAAAGACGATGAGGAAGAGGAGGTCAGACCAAAAAATAATTAAATATAAGTAAATAATGCTAAATAACTAAACCATCCACAGATATGCTGTTATTCACCAGAAAACTGTTGATTATATTTTTGCACTGTTGTAAATATATTGCATAATTTTTATTGTTACATTCCAGGGTGACTAAACCGATAAACCGATTAAACTAAACTAAACTTGTAGAGTATTGTCCATATTTCCCAAAACTTGTCAGGTTTGTTTTCTGTAGAGTCTTATCTTTTCCAATGCCAGATACAAAGTCATTCCTTTCAACCAATGAGAAGCAGAACAAGGAATATCTGATTTCCACGGCGTCGCTGTACAACGTCTGTCTTCCAGAAAACAAATATTCAGCAAAGATACCATATTTTTAGGCAAATCTATGGAATAAATAGTCAACAGACACATTTTAGGATTAACAGGGACATCCTTTCCCACAATTTTACTAACGATATTCAAAACATTACCCCAAAATGACAATATGAGGGGACATTTCCAAATACAATGAAACGTCTTTACATTTCAAGCATGTGACTGGTAAACTGGGATTAAATCGGTTTAGTTTTGCAGGTTTCATGTACCATTTACTTATCCATTTATATTACAACAGCTTTGAGTAAGTATTTATGGACCGAGTTTGAGCTAAATGACACGCTTTTGTCCAATTCTCATTTGTTATATCCTTTTGTAAATGTGTTTTCCAAGGTCTAAAAAAACGCAGATATGATTCTTTATACAGGCGCACTTCGACATCACCATGTTTCCATTACTCAGCTCCTCTTTTTCACATCGCCTACACTAATATACGCATTTTATACAACTTGAAACTGAAGGACATCTCACTGCTCCATTGGCCTGTTTTTGACACTCGCACACTGACAGCTGCTAGCTCCCCCTTGTGGCCAGTTGACGCCTTTAAGCCGCATGTTTTCTGAATGCGCGCGCTCCATTCATCTCTAGCTACATCTCTCTCCCACTTTGATTCGCTGACGTGCCATTTTACCCCCATCGCTCCCACCCAACCCCCAAACACACTATCTCTCTCTAGTTTTCTTTCCAACATCCCCTCGTCCTTCTCTCTCCTCCCCTCTTGCATTTCTCTCATTCATCACCGTAAGCTCCCGTGACAGGGCAGTGCTGCTCCGTGGCATGCAGTTTAGTGGAGCCTGACGCGGCCACAGCCTTGAAGACACGAGCGCAAAATGAAAGGAGAGGACAGAGAAGTGCGTAAAAAAACAGATTGGAAAACATGCAAAGAAGAAAACGCAGCAGCCGGGATGGGGAAAGACGAGTAACAGGGGGGTCACATGGTGTCTCTGGGGAGCTGCGATTGGCTGGTGCGAGGCAGTGATCAGTGCTCTGTTTGTGCGCGGTGACCTTGGACAGGGTCGCTCTGATTGGTTGGGCCACGGTGGCATCGAAACAAGCCGTGCCCTGACACATTAACGCTCCCATTGATCACACGTGAAGACACGACGCTAATAATGCTCATCTACGTTACACGAGGGGCACGGGGGTGGTCAGCTCTGTGACAGGTGGGATGAACGGTGATTAGCCTGTTACTATGGCAGCTGTCATTGTGTCACTTTGCTGCAAATGGACCTGTAACGTATGATCAAATGACGCCGGGAGGGTTTTACGGCAAAAGGAGAGCAGCTTCATTATGGTCTGTCTGATTAGATTTGAAAAAAAAAAAAAAAAACGCAGAAAGAAATGTAAATAGTCCTCAGACCCAAAGAAAACAGAGGAAACAAGGAGAACAATAGAGCGAGCCAGGATGCAAAAAGGTGTGACGCCCGGACGGTTTTACAGCAAAAGGAGAGCAGCTTCATTATGGTCTGTCTGATTAGATTTGAAGAAAAAAAAACACAGAAAGAAATGTAAATAGTCCTCAGACCCAAAGAAAACAAAGGAAACAGGGAGAACAATACAGCGAGCCAGGATGCAAAAAGGTGTGACGCCCGGAGGGTTTTACAGCAAAAGGAGAGCAGCTTCATTATGGTCCATCACATTAGATTTGAAAAAAAGGCAGAAAGAAACGTAAATAGTCCTCAGACCCAAAGAAAACAAAGGAAACAAGGAGAACAATAGAGCGAGCCAGGCTGCTAAAAGGTGTGAAAGCGTCCATTAAGAGTTGAGTGAATATGCGAAGTATGACTCAGGCACAGTGCACACTTAATGTAGCTCAACAGACATAAACTACAAACAGAAACAGTAAAAGTGTTTTCCAGTTTCAGTGTAAGATATAAAGCAGTGTCCAGGAGTAATCTGACCAGAACTGAAGCTACGAAACGTCTTCACTCCTACACCTTTTTTTTATTATTATTTTTTTTTTACAATTATAGTACTATCTTATTATTCATATCATTATTATTTAATTGTATTATTATGACTTTTCTTTCTCTTTCTTTTAATTATATCAGTATAAATACCTCTTTGCCTCTCTGTCTCCATTTTATTTATTTATTTTCTCACTTATTTTGTCTCTTCTTACAATTTTCTGCTTTCATAAAACACGGAGCTAAACTCGAATGAAGAAAGTAAAACACAACGATCTGCCAAAGCATCAAAAGGTGTGTTTTTGTACCGGTTGATGGAGTTTGCGCAGCTTCTTGGGGTTCCATGTTTTTCACAGTGTCATTTATAAACTGCACACATATGTACACAGAAATATGAGTACAATACGCACATCTGTATGTAGTATGTAAACGCGCAGTGTGTAGATGTACGTGTGTATTTGCTACGTGTGTGTATGTTTGTGCTTTACATTAGGTTGACCATTGTGAAAAATAAAATTGTATTGAATTGATTTAACTTTGTTTTTTTAGTATGAATCAGACGTGGACGACTGAGGGATTACACAGACAAAAGTAAACAGTATTCAACGTCGACTTTGAGTGTTTGTCCGCTGATACGAAGGTCGCCGGTTCGAATCCCGCTCTCAGCATGAACACCATCGGTTGAGCCCTCAGATCCGCAGATAAATGCTGTTGTTGCAGTGTCCTTGGGCAAGACACTTAACCCACATCTCCCCCGGTATCTGTTTACGCCGGTGTATGAATGTGTGTGCGAATGGGTGAGCGGTTTCTTGATGTAAAGTGCTTTAAGTGCCTTGAAGGTGTAAAATCGCTCTATAAAAACCATGACCGTTTACCGTGACTATTTTCCATCGACGTTATCAGATGAACAAGACTGGATTCTGCACAAAACATAATTCATTTAGTCTATAAACATCTGCTTCAAAACTAGATGATGGACCAAAACGGTGTTCCCCTGTGGCTGAACTTTGCATTACACATTTATCAGCCAATGGTTTTGTGACAGTTATCGTTTAAATGCTGCGTTGTGTTTCGGTCGTTTATTTAGCGCGGTGTGAAAGAGGCATTTGACAAACAAGTGATGAACTGCACCGTGAGCCCGTGACACAAAAACATGTAATTACGCGGCAAATTAAACGAAGATTTTAGATTTAAGAAGACATATTGTGCTTTCTGTGCGCTCTATAGCTCTAATCTGAAACCCATGGATCATTTTGTTATAATTTGCACGTTTTAAATCACAGTATTCATCTAAAACAAGGTAATAAAAAGAAATAAATCTGTTATTTTCCGGGTTATCACAGCAAAGAGTTGGAAAATCATATGGACAGCTGCACATCACACTAGGTACAAGCAGCAGAATTGTTTTCATTTGTACGAAAATGACTCCGCAACGCCGAATCCTGCGCATTAAGGAAACAAAACTTTAGAATGAAGTGCATCACAGTGGGCGTTTACCGGTAAAATTAGGGGTTGATCAGCAAAATAGCGTGTTGAAAATAAGCGATTTAAAGGTTACTCAAACATGAATCGCTCCAAATACAACCTTGGGTGAGTAAATGATGAGGAGAAAACAACTATAACATGTTTAGAAGCTTTGAAAAGTCTGTTTTTTAGAATAAATCTGCTTTAACATTCTGTCATAATGAGTCACTGTCAGTGTAAATAACATGAATACACAATACACACACCAGTAATCACAGAGCGACTGGTCACATGTTCCTTAGTTTAACCTTTGTCCCATGAACTCACACTGCTCTCCTGCATCTCCACAGCGTTTAACAGCTTGTATTTTTATTCATTTTAATTTTTTATTGCATGATACAGCTCATTTGAACCTAAGACTAGA
Organism: Periophthalmus magnuspinnatus; assembly: GCF_009829125.3. NCBI lineage: Eukaryota > Metazoa > Chordata > Actinopteri > Gobiiformes > Gobiidae > Periophthalmus > Periophthalmus magnuspinnatus. The sequence continues at coordinate 29,128,357 of NC_047140.1, forward strand.
TGTGGATTATGTTTTAATTATGACTGGAACTGGAAACACGGCTGAGGATGAACAAAGTGAACAGATTTGATGTGATCCACTAATCTCCAGAGAAGGAGCTGGAAATGTCACGAGCATCATGAGCGGTGAAATAATTGACCTTTCTGTTCCTTTTTTTTATGTTTGTATCGAGAGTCGCTGCTGTGGACCACTCACACAATATGGACCGTTCACACTCCCCTTCGACAAAGTAATAGTACGAGGAGGGTCCCGTTCTAAGATCCTGAGGCCCGGGACAACACACACCTCTTTGCCCCTCCCTGTTTACTCCCCTGGCTCGATATTTAGCCAAGTAGAAGAAAAACATGTTTAAAAGTATTTCCCAAGTCACAAAATCTCAAAAACGCTTCACAACACTATTAGTTGCTCCAAAGAAAATGATGGAAAAAAGTGAATATGAATCAGTCAAAAGTTAATTCATGAAACACAGCACATTACGTGAACAAGAGAATGGATTATTGAGCTGAGGGATACGAGAGAGGCCTGACCCGCAGAAGGATGCAGAGGTAATGAGACACAGGCAGCAAAGACAAATGAACAATAAAACAGGGCCTGACATTTGCTTTCAGAATCAAACCATAGATCACGACGATGACAGAGTAATCAGTATTTTATAAAGAGCAGAGCCACGACTGAAGCTTTACTCGGCTAAATGGGAACGCGCTCCGCAGGCACAAGAGCGACGTCACAAGATCATCACGTTTTCATCTCGTTAAGACGCTGTAGCCGCTTTTCGTTTGGACGTATTAACCGACGGATCTTCTGTCGACACCTCGGACGGTCAGACCTGTTGCGATAACGATATTTCGCTCCATAAAGATGCTGCGATAAACGAAAATAATGAAACGATTTTATTCAACTGGCTCAAGAACAATCGAGCTGGAGGATCAGAGCTAAACCAGCTGTGACCATGGACTGTTTATATAAATGGACATAGCTAACCTGCTAGCCGCCACGTACGAAACAGGAAGTGTACAGGAATCTGGCTCCAATTCACTTTACATTGAAAAACTGTTGCTCCTCTCTGTAACTGCTGCTGTTAGTCGTCATTTTAGTCTTAAATGTCCGTATTAACCCGCTCTACATGATCCTGGTGTTTCATTTTTCGCCACTGTGTCCGTAAACCAAGGTATGAACATTAATAACAGACAAATCAGGCGCCTTTTTTCCCCCGAAGTTGCTCCTATTAGCGTTAGCAACAGGTTTGATTGACAGCGTTGCTAAGCCCCTTCCGTGCTAAATCAGTGGCGCAGACGGCCTCGCTCTGGATTGGCTCTTTGGTTGCTATGATACTCACAGTCGGGATTACAATTATGGAACTCGAAATTTCTCCGAATTCGCCGCTATAACTTGTAAGAATGTTCGTTTCTGGTGCAAGGGTCAAAGAGGAGCAAGAGTCTGAAACAAAGTCAGAAGGTTTCAATGAATTCCACACAGGTAAAGTGAACAATGAAGCAACGGACTCTGAGGAAATGATAGAAGAGAGTCCTGAGATGTGCATGTTGACAGATTTTATAGTGTCTCTTAATGAATGCGTGTAAAGCGGGTCTTCCGGTCTGTACGGCGTTACACATTAAGAAACTCTAAAGTCACAAAGTCAAACAAGTTGAGTGTTTTATGACCCTCTCAGAGTCGCGGTCACACATTCCTGAGATGTAACTTTAACCTAAATGACCAGAACACAGCTGTTATCTTATTGTCCGCACGTCCTCGTAGGCCCACGCTGCTCTGCATAGCGTCTTTGTGAGTCCCCACGCTTTCCACATCCACTGGGCGAACGTGTTATTTACTTTAGCGTTAGTAAATCAAGATACCAGTTTGATGTAGTGCTGCACTGCTAGAAAATACCTTACAAACTGCTAACCTCGATGAGCATCATTTGACCGGAGCTGAACACTGTGGGTGATGTCAGTTTCGGTTCTGTCGGATGAAGAACAGGCGCAGAGATACAGGGGTCGTTTTGTAGATCCTTATTGTCGGTTACAGGAAAACAGTCGGGTTAAAGGCAGCGCAGGGTGAGATTGTGCCAGGGTCTAACAGAGTTTAACAGAGTCTGAAAGAGTCTCAGAGTCTGAAAAAGGTGAGCTTGCACCAATGTTTTATATTATTCGATGAGTGGGAGTTGACATTCTATACATAAAACATTTAAAGCACAGTTGAACAATGTGACTGAATCAAGAAGTTAAACAATGTGACTGCCTCAGTGTTCTACAATGTCCAGAGTGGGGTGATATATGGACACTGCTGCAAGGTAAACAGAACGTTTTTGCAATAAGGTAAACAATATTAGATTTATATATTGTCCAAACCGACGTCACTTAGTCCACTTCTTTATACAGTTTATGATGTGACATATGAACAGCAGAATTAACTGATAATTAGCCAGAGACACATAATCAACTTTGTACAAGTCAAATCTTTTTTACTACAAGAAAACTACCCCAAATCTCCACATTTTTGCAAAGAAACTGTACACACGAAACACACTGTCCCTGCTTTAATTTATTTAAGTGGATATAATCATTATGGCGACAGATCTAAACACAGTGACTTGTTCAGTGGCTTGTCCCCAACAAAACAGCTCAACAATGAATCTATTTACTAAACACAAAAGTTTGGATTTAGTTTGCGTTGCAGTTAAACTTTTGGCTGCCTTCGTTTCTGCGTGTCATTGTTTTATTCTTGTGTTCAGCAGGATCTGAAGTGCAGTGTTGTGTAATGCTCGTGAGTCACTGTCTGCCTGGCTCTGCTCAGCGCTCAGGTAAGAGGCACCTGCTGAAGGAGGCATCTGTTTGTCTGTCCTGTTTACGCCCACACACACACTTTAAATGTCCCTACGGATTAAGTCATCGCGTCCCAGTGTTTTAAACAAGAAAGTCACTGCCGTTTGCTCAAGCACTTTTGCGCAGAGGCCGTAATATAGTTCTACCAAGATATCATAAATCATGTGAAATGGGTTTACAGAAAAATAAACCTCTTTTGTACTTTATTTTGGGGGAATAAAACACAGAGGTGCAGGGGTGTCTTGTCAGTTCCGCCAATATGTGCTGGCGTAATAATAGTTTTGAAAGGACTTGCTTAGACCCGCGCTGATGCCAGAGGTGGAGATGGATTATAAAATAAAATTGGAAGAGAAGCACCATGTTATAAATTTTATAGTAGCAGTTAAACCTATTTTTGGTTTCTATTACAGAAATAAAGCCGGAGGCGGGGCACCTGCTCTAAGTAGTTTTTACTATGAATAGTGTTAAAAAACTCATGAATTTTTATTATTTCTTGCTTTTGCTATGGACAGTTCCGACTCCTGGGTGTGGCAGATCCAGCAGAAAGAGAAAACAAAACAGCCTGAAGAGGACATTTTTGGTCAAATGTATGCAGAAAACATGGAGACAAAAAACATAGACTGTATAAAGAAATGGATTAAGTGAGTGTGACGGGACGTGAACACTGTGGGTGACGCAATATCGTAGCAATGCGCGTATCATAGCAACCAAAGAGCCAATCCGGAGCGAGGCTGTTGTAAGTTACGTCCTTCCCCGCCTGCACAGCTGGTCTAACAGGGAGCGGGCGCTTAGCAATACTGTCAATCAAACCCGTTGCTAACGCTAGTGAGAGTGACCTCGGGAAAAGAAGGCGCCTGATTTGTCAGTTTTTAATGTTCATATCTTGATTTACAGACGCAATAGTTGTCGGTTGTTGGTTACAGCGATACAGTCTGATGTCTGAAGCAGAGTCTAGTGCAGAGTCTAGTGCAGAGTCTTGTGCAGAGTCTTGTGCAGAGTCTTGTGCAGAGTCTTGTGCAGAGTCTTGTGCAGAGTCTTGTGCAGAGTCTTGTGCAGAGTCTTGTGCAGAGTCTTGTGCAGAGTCTTGTGCAGAGTCTTGTGCAGAGTCTAGTGCAGAGTCTTGTGCAGAGTCTAGTGCAGAGTCTTGTAGAGTCTGTTAGGCTGAGATTGTACCAGGGTTTTTATACTACTAGAAGAGCGGGGGTTAAACGTAACAAAGTGAGTGTTTTATAACCATCCCGGTGCGAGGGTTACCTATTCCTGACATGAGAGAGGATAACCAAACCAGATAACCAAATAGATAGCTGTTATCTGACCCTAGTGTGACATATGGCCACAGATGGGTGTATATTGTCCACATACTGAAATAAAAACACGAGGATCATGTACAGCGGGTTATATGAACATTTTAAGACTAAAATGACGACTAACAGCAGCAGGTACAGAGAGAGAGGACACAGTTTTTCAAGGTAAAGTGAATTGGAATCAGAGTCGATTGAAGACGGAAGTGCGCCCATGATCACTTCCTATTTTGGAACGGCTAGCGAGTTAGCTATGTCCATTTATATAAACAGTCTATGTGTTTGACCCTTTCTTCCAACAAACAACGAAATGCTCCTACTTCATATCATCCAACAGAAAATTTTGACCATTTCACCAATTTTTGTGTTTGATTTTCCTAATTACAGACATGACTCATTTCAGTATTTCAAACTGCAAACTTACGACTTCCCAAAAACTACCCATAGAGCCATGCAGCCTTACGTAAACACCTGTGCTCATGCTCCACCGCACACTTTAGTAATGCTCCAGTGCATCAGGCAGCGCAGGTTAAAGGTCCCTGTACTGCAGTGACAGGAGCGGCTGTGTCCACCTGCTCAATAACTGCGTCTACAGTCCTATAAAATCCATATGTTTTCAAGGTTCTCATCACAAAAGCACATAAAATGCAACGTTATTAATATTTCCATCAAAACGTTCGAGCTTGGGGGTTACCATGACACCGCTAATCCTACAGAGGGCGCACTGTGCAGATTCTGATTGGTTTGCCTTGGCCGGAGATGCATTTTCTCTGTTATTTGTACACATTTTTGTCGTGTCTAAACGTTAGCTGCCCCTTAAACTGTAATAATGCTATGGACATGACAAAGCTAAAGCCTGCTGCCTCAGTCTTAGCTACACCGTTCTTTTTCAACATTAGTGCAAAGTCCCGCTACACCAAGGTGGGGTTATAGCTTAATTCACCAAAGGCCACGCACTGAAACATTTCTGTGGCCATTTTTAAAGGCCACAGACCAAAGTAAGTCAGTAAATGCCTTTTTTCTCAACTGAAACCGGCAACATCTATCAGCTCTACCCCCTTTTATTCATATTATAACAATGACCTAAAGATTCCTAAAGAAGTTGCACATATTATATCTGAATACACCACATCAATCAACTTTTCTACCATGCTATAACGATGTTCCCTCATCAAAAACATGCCTGAAGTGGTGTTATACGTCATCCATGTATGTTTGAGCAGGGTTTTTCTTTTATAAATAAGCATTTTATGAAGCTAAATTATTCCCTGATTGTGGGAAAGATGGACTGGTGTGAGCGGAGTTGTGCTTTACTTTTTGTTTTTCCTCGAGTGATGCAGAAATCATGTATGTTAGCTCATTGTGATGGGTGCATTTAATATAGTTTTGATGGAGCCATTAATAAAACTTCGAACATTCATTTTCGGCTTGTATCACGATAATGATGCTGTTTAGGTTTTAGTGGGAGAATTACATACATTTACGGTTCAAACTTCTGCTCATGATCCGTTCGGCCAATTCAGAAGGAGCCTGAACTCCAACAAAAACAAGTCATAGTTTGTAAACTCTTAGCTTCACCTTAGAGCGATTAAAATATAAACTACTACACCTGTGCTACACTTGTCCACAGCGCTGCACAAACATAAACTTCCCCTGAGTTACTCACTAATAAAGATTAGACTGGGCTCATGTCTCAGGGCGAGTCATTCGGTGCCTGACATCTTAAAGGATCTTAAAGCTTTGTGTGGTGCGACGATGTTTAGTTTTGTTTCTCTGGAGGATTTTGGACCAACAACAACCAGCGTAATGTGATTATTTCAGCGTTCTGTAATCTGTGTCCACTCCATTCTAGTGCAAGTGTCCAACAGTATTTGCTACATTAATTTATCCAACGAAATGCGTTTTCTACCTTCCAAAATGCACTAAAACTGCTCTGTGCTTAAATCAAAATCCACCTGAAGCGAATAAACTTGTGAATTAAGTGTTTCCACCTCCTGTTTTTATGCAAATCTGTAAAATTAACATTAAAAACAAAGTGATGGAAACACAACTACGGTCAGGTCCGCTCACAGACTGGGCCGCAGACGCGAGCCACGCCCCCTTCAGTAAATACATGCAGCTTTGTCCATATAGAGTCTTTTAATCTATCAGGGCCATGACAGCTCCATTTCCTCTGAGCACACATCTCCACGCCAGCGCAGAATCCAAAGCAGGATCAATTTTTCATGTCCACTCGACCCCCGGGTGTAAAGTAAAGTAGAGGATTTATACATTGCAGATTTATTTTTGATGTCGTATTATTTTGGTTTCTTCGTTTTAAAGTAGAATTTGATTGATTGGATTTATTTGAGCGGACCCAGCTATAGTGTGGAATATAAACTGGGAACGAGAGGCTGGGGCTGTGGAGGCGAATCCAGACGTTATCAGCGAGAGTTTGAATGGAAAGTAGAGTTACTGTGGACATTTTGAGGTGTCGTCTATTGGATTTGAGAGGTTTTGTCAATAATAACAGATTAAAATGTATGTTAAATATTTTAAAATACATAAAATACAAAAAATACAAAAATGTTGAGTGAGAGTGTGTCCAAACTTTTGACTGGTAGTGAATCTTTAAACAACACTAGTCAAAAGTTCAATGTTTTTTTTTTTTAGTGTATGAGCGTGCATTGTGTCCTGCGTCCTGATTGGCTGTTGGACTGTAGACCATTGTCCATCAGTCTCCTCCGTGCCGTGTCTCCTGTCCAGTACAGAATGTGTTCAGACAAATTTACATAAACGTTGGATCACAGTGTGACTCTGAAGTGCTGTACGTTTGCAATTTGTTTTCTCCCCGACAAAACCCACAATGTCGATGAAACGTTCTGCACCGACAAAGACGCCTACGAAGGTTTGAACTTTGAGAGAGTTTAAACGAGAGAGAAATGTGAGAAAATGTTAACGAAAAGTGTATAAAGTGTGTGGTGAGGAGTTTTACAGCCAAAAACATAGAGAATAACTGTAAAAATAAAGCTGATACTTCACGGATTTCGCCTATTGAAAGTAATTTTTAGAACGTAACCCCTGCGATAAACGAGGAAAGACTAAACTACTTTCTACATTTAGATAACCATAAACTGTATAAAAAAGTGAACTAAGTGAGTGTGACATCACCCGTAGCGTTCAGCTTCAGTCAAATGAAGCTCATCGAGGTTAGCGGTTATAGAAGTAACTTTTGGAGCCGAGTTCAATATTTGTAATTCCGACCGCGTGTATCATAGCAACCAAAGAGCCAATCCAGAGCGAGGCTGTTGAAGGTAACGCCTCTACCGTCTGCACCGGTGGTTTAGCAGGGAGCGGGTTCTTAGCAACGCTGTCAATCAAACCTGTTGCTAACGCTAACAGGAGCAACCTTGGAGAAAGAAGGCGCCTGATTTGTCTGTTATTAATGTTCATATCTTGCATCATGGACAAAATAGCAGAATAAAAACACCAGGATCACGTAGAGCGGGTTAATATGAACAGTCGATGGAGCCGGAAGCGCAAACATGATCACTTCCTATTTGTAAGGCGGCGGCTAGCAGGTTAGCTATGTCCATTTATATATACAGTCTATGGTCTAAACTTCTGACTGAACGTGTATTTGACATTTATTCAAATATTTATCCAATTTTACACTATACCATGGCCATAGTGGGACTTCAGAATCACCTAATCCAAATAGAACTGCTGAGGAGACAGGCAGACAGACATATGGCGTCCCTCTCACCAGTAACATCACACACGCATGCCCGAGCCGGCTGTGGTCCTTCTTCTCAGACCGCCTCTCCCTTTGTCAGGACATTATGAAGTTAAAATAAACTAGTGGGACACAGTGCAGTAAGCTCCAAGGCCAAACATATAAAACAGACCGAGATGGTGACAAGCAATGTCCCGTGTCCACTGAAATTGGATTCTCCTCGGCCCGCTCCGCCGCTGCCTCATACATCACTATAGTGTCAAATACAATTCAGGCCTAGACGCAACAGAACATCATACACACAGATGGGCCAGTGCGGGGTAAAGTAAATATGGTTTCACAGGTCATAGCGGGCTTCTCGCATGGGAGTTTGTGTCACTGGGGTTTAATTCTTCTGTGGAATGTGTACTTTAGCTTGACGATAGCAAAAGAAAAATATCATTAAGTCGACTGGACAAGAGTTTAAGAGTAAAAACGTGTCACGGTTTCTTCAGTTCTGGTCAGATCGCTGGTGGTAGCTGCCTTATATCTGTCTGGAGGGAGGAGCTAACTACACTGAAACTAACACACCTGTTGTTTACAGTCTCTGTTTGTTGGCTAGGTCTATTGATCTGTGTCTAAGCCATGTTTTGCGTAATCGTTCAAGCCCCTAATGGGTGCTCTCACATCTATTAGTATACTGGCTAGCACTATTGTTTTCCTTGTTTTGATTTTGGTCTGATGGATGGAGTAATAAATAGGAGATAAATGATGTTTAAGGCCCCCATTTCTGTTCAAAGATGGATCGTCTTTCCTAACAAAAATGGCCTCTTTATCTCCCCTCTCAAACAATTCCTTTTCTTTTGCTAAGATCTGTACCTCACCTTTAACTTCACAACTTGAAACATGCATAAAATTCTATATATTATACTTGTATCAATAACATGAAAGAGCATGAATGAATATAATGAAAGCAGAAACATAGGTTAGGGTTAGGTTTAGTTTTGCATATCAGGGTCAAAGTTGGGTAGACTAGGCAAAAATTGTACTTAAGAGGAGGCTTACTTCAAAATAATTTTAGAAGTACAAAACAGTGTATGAAGGTACAATTGTTCCAAAAAGTTTGAACGCGTAAATGTTGATTTGTACACTGGCAAATAACACAATTTTTACACTTACAAATATCGTTTTACGCTCATAAATTTTGTTTTATGCTTATAAATATTGTTTTACATTGACGTAAGGCACTAGCTAATGCTAATATGTTGTTTTCTGAAAAAATTGTTAACACTTTTGTTGCCACACTGGCTTTATCTACAATTTACCCTGGAGTACAACTTCTTAAAAGGTGAATAATACACATCAAAATATCACATAAAGGTGATGTACTGAGTTCAGATTAGCTACTTTACCGTTTATGAACCAGTTTAGCCGTTACCACAGCAACCCCGGCCCCCTCAAGCCCCGCCCCCTGCTGTCTTCAGCCGCTGCGCTCATGAATCTTTTTGAAACAAAAATGAAATTTGTAAGTGTAAAAAAAAAAAAAAAAAACTTTTTTTATTTGCCAGTCTACAAATCAACATTTATGTGTTCAAACCTTTTGTATCTTCATAGCAGTGGTCCAAGAATTTACCCAAGTATTTTCCCAAGTACTTTTTACATTTAAGTAACTCAAGTAAGAGTAACTGTCAGGATGTAACATCTGATTAATAATTTGAAGTTATTGTAATTGGCAGAACAAAACTTTAAACAATGCACAAATCTTGTATTTTCAAAAAACTAAAATTACTGTAGGAATGGTGCAAGAAACACAAATGTTCAAATCATGTTAATATTGTTAACATAAAGCTTTCGTCACTTGTACACAGTGGGAAAAGTAACTAAAACCTGTACAACCCAATAAGAGTACTGTTACTCTATTACTTAAAGGTCCTATATTACACAAAATTGACTCTTGTGAGCTTTTAAGTCATGTTGTAATGCTGTTACCTCCCCAAAAACAGACCTGGAGTTGTGTTTTGTTTCATTCACACATTTTGAGTAACACTTTATTATCAGTCTGTACATCTCGAAAGCTCAAAATGCTCTGTTCCACCTTATGATGTCATGAAGTGATAGTTTTCAAGTTAACAGCTACTTTTTACATTTAGTTCAGTAGATTAGGGCAATTCCAGAGCTGAAATGATCCAAAAGATTATAGTGAAGATGGTTGGAGTTTAAAAACACAGTGGAGCACTTCCACCTTGTGATGTCATCATGTGGTGATACAGGAACAGAGTGTTTTCTGTTTGAGAGAAGAACTCAGCCTAAATATGAAGTGTTTGTTTGTGTGTTAAACATGTGTGAATGAAACAAAACACAACTCCAGGTCTGTCTGTGATGAGGGCGATTTAATATTACTCAAGTATGCTCGTGGAAAAGTACTCCAAAAAGTACATTTTCTTTAAAAGGTTACGCAGTACTACCAATAACTGCAAAAACTTGTGTGGTATTTTTGGGCTATTGCAAATCCCAAATGGCATGTGTGTCGAATAAGTGTCAGCCTGGGTCAACCTTTATAACGATCAACACGATGTCTCGGAAATGTCACCGCCTTCTTTCAAGAGCCCCATCTGAATCGTTCATTTATGTGTGTATCTAATGAAATACAACTCTCCATCTGTTTCCATCGGATTTGATCTCTCTTGTGTCCCGTCAGCTCTTTGTCAGCTCTTTCCTGCCCCTAGACCCTGCTCTCTCCTTCACACACACACACACACTTTAAAATAATGCTAATGTGCACAGTTCCAAATGTCACTCAAAGGGCGACACGCCGTAATAGAGTCCAGTTCAGGGGAGGTCAAATCCCTTCTGCAACTCGACCACAACTCCTTTATTTTCCCTATACTATCAGAAATGTGTTAGAGAAGATGTGTCCGACTGTCTTTATAATAATCAGCCTGCCTTTGTCATCATGCAATCCCATGGCAGGGATAGTGGCAGAGAAATCCCATAGAAACTCAGCCGTAATGAACAAGTTTTATTGGAGTTTCAGAGATTATGGAATATTGTTGTGCATGGGAATGCGGATATCACCAAGTGCAGAAGAAAGCCTGAGCATTTTACAGGATTTACAAAGCTCCAGACTGACGAGAGAAGTGTATTTCTGCAGCTAAACGGGCTAGCAGCTAATCAAGCCGGACATTAATTAAGCTACAATGTAGAAACTAAGGGATGCTGTCAGGCTGAAGGAGTAGTCCTATTGAGTCTTGTTCGCCAGTGGGACTCCTGAGGCAGCCGACAGAACGAGCATGGTCTTCGTCAGGTCTTCGCAGAACACTAGACTGGTGCTATACTCCATGTGTTCGAATTGTCAGCAGACCTGTTCCCGGGGCATGTTGGACTCTCCCAGGGCTGCCCTTTGTCACCAGTTCTGTTCATTGTTTTGACAGAATTTTTTGGTGCACCCAGGGGCCGGAGGGGGGCCGGTTCGGGGACCATAGCATCGCAGTTTGCAGTCGAGTGTGAAGCGGCTGTGGTGAGAATCAGCTCCTCCAAATCTGAGCTCATGGTTTTCGACCGGAAAAAGGTGGTTCGCCCTCTCCAGGTGGGTGGGGAGTCCCTGCCTCAAGTGGAGGAGTTCAAGTACCTCAGGGTCTTGTTCACGAGTGAGGGAAGGATGGAGCGTGATATTGACAGACGGATCGGTGCAGCGTCCACAGTGATGCGGTCCCTGTATCGGTCTTTTGTGGTGAAGGATGAGCTGAGTCGAAAGGCAAAGCTCTCGATTTACTGGTCAATCTACGTTCCTACCCTCACCTATGGTCATGAGCTCCGGGTAATGACCGAAAGAACATGACTGTGGATACAAATGGCTGAAATGGGTTTCCTCCACAGCGTGGCTGGGCGCACCCTTAGAGACAGGAGCTCCGAGTAGAGCCACTGCTCCTCCATATTGAGAGGAGCACCTGACGTGGCTCGGGCATCTGTTCTGGATGCCTCATGGATGCCTCCCTGGGGAAGTGTTCTAGGCATGCTCAACTAAGAGGTGGTCCCGGGTAAAAACCAGGACACACTGGATAGACTATGTCTCTCGGATGGCCTGGGAATGCCTTGGGGTCCCACCAGAGGAGCTGAAGGAACTGTCTGGGGTGAGGGAGTCGCTGCTTAGGCCCAGCCCCAGATAAGCGGAAGAAAATGGATGGATTATGCTAGCGTGTCCAGCAGGGGGCAGGAGAGGTCACACCACAAGGCAGGTTGAAATGTCTAAAACTAAAAATGTTACACAGAAAATGGGGTAATGTTTGTGAAAAGGCTCTATACAATTGTTGTAGAACTGACTCGTTTTCCAAAGTATTTTTTTCATATTTTGCTGCACCGGCATGTCACACCACAGGACAGAAAAAAAAAACATCAAGCACTCACTTATAAACTCCCATAATCATTGCTGTGAAAGCTCATCAGCAGTGGTTGGTGTTAGCTCATTACGGGCGATTAGGAGTCTATATTAAAGATATGCCTCATCACCAGACATCTCCTGTTCCAGTCTGTAACACATGACCACGACGGTCAATTAGCACAAGCCGCGAGCTCACACACAGACTCAGAGGCTCACACAGACTCACACAGGCTCACACAAGCTCACACAGGCTCACACAGGCTCACACAGGCTCACACAGGCTCACACAGGCTCACACAGGCTCACACAGGCTCACACAGGCTCACGCATTCTGCTTAAATAAATGGCTCGCTCCTATGTACGGCTCTAATGAGGCTGAAGGCTCCCCGCAACTCTAAACCACGCAGCCCACTACCAGTTTGTTCACAGTTCAGTATGCACCAGGGATTTGTACCATTTTAACAAGGCCGACAGTGGCAAGAAGTCCATTTTACTGTGAGCTGTGTCGTTTCAAAGTCAGAATGTTAAAGGCAATCAAAATGGTGCCATCATGTGGAAATGTCACTCATTAATATTTAAAGAATATGAAACCACTGGAATGAGCGCGGCAGTTTGTAACCCCAAGATGACAATGGAAAATGGACATATAAATGAATTATCACTAATCTAATCCTAACAGAGACAAAAAGAGGACATGGACCGCAAGGTTAGGACTGCCATCAGACAGGTTTTAATATTTACCTGTTATGGTTATTGTTAAGGGTCTTGCAGGACGGAACTTGCTGGATCTGGTCTCAGACGCTAAGCAGGGTTGGGCCTGGCTTTATGACTGGGATGTGAACACAGATTTTATATTTAAATGGACATCGCTAACGTGCTAGCCGCTGCGTTCCAAATAGAAAGTGATTATGGGCGCACTTCTGGCTCCATTGACTCTGGCTCCAATTCACTTTACATTGAAAAACTGTCATCCCTCTTTGTAACTGCTGCTGTCAGACTCGTCATTTTGGTCTTAAAATGTTCGTATTAACCCGCTCTACATGATTCTGGTGTTTTTATTTCGCTATTGTGTCCGTAACTTAAGATATGAACATTAATAACAGACAAGGGCGTCAGGCGTCTTCATTCCCTGAGGTCGCTTCCTTTAGCATTAGCAAGAGGTTCGATTAAAAACGTTGTTAACCGCCCGCACCGCTGGTTTAGCAGGGAGGGGTGTTACCTTCAACAGCCTCGCTCCGGATTGGCTCTTTGGTTGCTATGATACTCGCAGTCGGAATTCCTAATATGCAACTTGGCTCCAAATTAGCCACTATAACTGCTAGCCTCGATTAGCTTAATTTGACTGGAGCTGAACGTTGTGGATGACGTCACACTCATTTAGTCCACTTTTTTATACAATCTATGGATATGGAACTGCTGAGAGTGCTCGGTTCTATAGTGCAAACTGTCATTGTGTCCTTAGGCAAGACACTCAACCAAATTTGTCTAGCAGCTGCAGCTACAAACTACAACTCATGGTAAAAGATAACAGATTAAAGTGAGTAATCAGTCCCACTATAAGAAGGCAAACTGGGTTATTAACTGTCAAACTTTCAGTAGTGGCATTAAAGCGATTAAAGTTATGCATTTTACTACTTCATTAACGGTGACACAAATGAGTCACGTGTGAAAAAAAGTGTGATTGCGATTAGACCTTGGCAGCCCGAGGTGTCAGGAATATGATAAAAACAGAATGACAGATATGCTGAAAAACATCTCCCTCAGAGCCTAAAGGCAGCGAAGAGACGGAGGGAAGGCTGAGGTGGATGATGGTTGTGCTGCTGCGGGGAAGATGGGCTAGCTAGAGAAATGTCCCAGGATGCAGCTGGAAGGGCTGGATGAAGGAAGGAAAGTGAATTTATATGAATGAGTTATGATGGTGAATCGGGTTGGTTTTGCAGCTTTATTTAAAACTATGACTGGCATAATTCTTTGCAGCCATTTTGTCTCCTGATTTAGCAGTGACGTGACAACCACGACTGTATAAATAAAGTGGACTAAGTGAGTGTGACGTCGCCCATAGCGTTCGGCTCTCGTCAAATGAAGCTCGTCGAGGCTAGCAGTTATAGCGGCCAATTTTGAGCCAAGTTCCACATTTGGAATTCTGAACGCTAGTATCATAGCAACCAAAGAGCCAATCCGGAGCGAGCCTTTTGAAGGTAACGCCCCTTCCTGCCCGCGCCGCTGGTGTAGCAAGAAGTGGGCACTTAGCAACACTGTCAATCAAACCTGTTGTCAACACTAGGTGGGGCGACCTTGGGGAAAGAAGGCGCCTGATTTGTCTGTTATTAATGTTCATAGCTTGAATCACGGACGAAATAGTGAAATAAAAACAACAGGATCATGCGCAGCGAGTTAATACGAACTAAAAACACTTTAAGACAGAAGTTGGTTCACCCAAAGGACAAAACCCCAAAACATAAACAAAGTAATGTAGTTTACTCCATTCAGTGTAGTGAAGGGTGCAGTGAGCGTTACACTGGAGAAACTAAACAGCCACGTCATAAGAGAATGTACCAACACCGTCTCAAGAACTCTTCTGGACTCCAGTCTGATGTACATCTCTACCGCAAAGACACTAACCACTCCTTTGACAATAGTGAGGTTCAGATCTGAGCCAAAGAGAGGGGAGTTAAAGAAGCTATTTTTGTTAGGAAAGACGATCCTTCCTTGAACAGGAATGGGGGGCCTGAGACATCATCTCTCATCGATCAACAACGCTATACTCAGACACAAAACAAACATAAACATAGAAAGCAATAGGGGGACATTAAGGGTTGAATAGGGTCGTTAAGGCTGAAACTGGAGACAATAGCTGTTTACAGTTTCAGTGTAGTTAGCTCCCTCCCTTCAGACAGATATAAGGCAGTGTCCAGCAGAAATCTGACCAGAACTGGAGAAGAGGCTTGGACGAGCAGCCAAATGTCTTCACTTCTACAGCGATTTATCCAGTTGACAGATTTAAACTTGGTCCTTTGCTCTGGATCAGACCTGGACGACTGAGCGATTACACAGACGGCAAGTTAATATGAACATTTTAAGACCAAAATGATGAGGCTCACTGCAATAATTACAGAGAGAGGGGTAAAGTAAAGTGAAGCCAAAGTCGATGGAGCAGGAAGTGCGCCCATGCTCACTTCCTATTTGGAACGTGGCAGCTAGCAGGTTAGCACTGTCCATTTATATATACAGTCATGGTCCCAACAGTAAATAAAAATGAATCATTCACTTCTATGTAAAGAGTTTTATCAGCGAGACTGGAGGTTATCAGAGGGGCGCTAAATTAAGCACAGTATTGTTTGGAGATGGCGATTCATGATGATGCTTCATTCACACAGAGCAGTGGGGGCTCTTCTCCCACTGGGTCGGTCTGCTCACGTCTTAGAGCTTATCTGAATGTATCTCAGGGGTGTTATTATTTCTGTCTTTGTAGCGAGGTGTGCGTCTGACAGACCGCTGTGAGCCGCCGCAGTGGCCTCCATTGTGTGGCATTTAGAGGACTGAGTAAGATGAACAAACACCATATTTAGAGGCCTACCTGAGTAAGATAAACAAACATCACGAGTAAAGAGTGGGGTGGTCCTGTCCAATTATGGGCTGGAGGCTTCCCATCGGTCGTCTGTCAAAATACGCCTCAGTGCAGACTTCACACACCTACGGACACAGTGCAGATGAAACACGTCCAGGAAAACAGGGAGTTTAAAGACATATTCTGCTTTTTCTGGTATTTAGATCATTATCTGTTCTTCTAAGCTGTTTTTTTTTAAAGAGCCTGTGTGTTTTTCCAATCAGCCGGCTCTAAGGCGAAAGCTAAAGATCGACATGGGACCAGAGCAGAGACTCAGCTCCAGCTTTACCTAAAACCAATGCTTTAAACAAATCCGTATTATACAGAGCTGTGTCCATTTGGAATAATCTGCTTCCGTATTTATACAGATTACAAAGAAGGATGGTTTTAAAAAGAAAGACCACCAATGAAAACAAATTGTACTTAACGAACAAAACTTAAAGAAATGGTCGTTAAATGCTAAATATATCAGCTGACAGACTTGAAGTTTTAAATTTGCATGTGTAAACTGAAATTGTAAATGGCTAAACATTCATATGAGGCAATAATAATTATAATTTGTAAAACATTTTAGTTTAGTTTTGTTTTTTTTAAAGAATCTCTATATGTGAAATAAACATGTAAAGTTTGTGTAATGTACTTTTAAATGTTATTGTGTAGGTGTTTTATGTGGAAACAGGAACAATAATTAATTTATTAACAATAATTTCTGGAGTATTAGTCCCATCAGCCAAAAAATGCATAATAATAAAGAAAAAAACAAATTTCACATATAAATCACATCTGAGAATAAGTCATAGCCCTGGCCAAACTATGAAAAAAAGTGCGACTTATACTCCAGAAAATATGGTACTGTAATAACTAATCCAAAGTAAAGACTAAAGAATAACCTTACATTTGTATAAACTGATAATGATATAACCTGACTTCATAACAGAAATAGAGCGAATGACGTAATATTCAAAACAAACCAGTAAAGGCCTCGTCTCTTCATACAGCGGCGTTTTGCTGTAGTAAGACGCACATTTAGATATACGTGTGTTTTTATTGTTTAAAAATGGCTACGTGGAGTTTCTTAACCTTGCGTGTCTGCCTGGAGTTTGATGTTTTTTTTGTAACAATTGCAGGAAACAGAGCAGTGGGTGGAGATAGGTGGTAGGTGAACACAGAAATTTTCAGAACAATCAAGCCTTGACTGCAAAACAATGCAGAATTACTCACTAGCGATGGGACAATAAACAATAATATAGTTTATTGTGATAAAATGGTCACCAAAAAAATCGTTTGTGGGACATTTTATATAATATTCTCTGTTAAAGTTATAATTATTCATATGCATAACAACTTTAATCATTATTTTGATATAATCGTTAATCGTCACACAAAATTTCAATATTGTTCCAGGCCTATTACTCACACATACATCAATCAACTGAAATACAACTGGGGTTTGTTTATAACGAGGGAACACCAGAATAACAAGCTTACAAGATCATAAAAACTCCTTTAAGCTTTAACAGTTAAGATGATGAAGCAAACCCGGGTCTACAGGGGGCAAAAAGGTGAATTTCAACGTCATTTATGAAAGTTTGTACCTTCATTTGAGGCGGGAGAAATAGTGACACTTAATGGAACAGTTTTGTCTTTACATCCGTTTGAAACTCGCTCCGCTCAGTCAGTTTAGGTTGTGATGAAGGTTGTGACTTGGTAGGTTCTAAAGTAAAATATTGGTTGAAAGAGCTGTAAGAGCTTTCTCAATCAAGTCCTCAAGTTTTCTCAGTATTTGTATAAAAGACTATCCATAAAGCCCATTTAGTTCTGTTATATTACTGATTTAGTTTAGTTGTTCTTAATTGTTGTTATCCCTTGTTGCACCACTAGAGGGAGCGCGAGTGTACACCAGTGCGCCGCAGACACGCAGATTATCATTTTACATGGTTGCACAACGTTACGTGCATCGGCTCTCTTTCGGACTGACTTAATGTCTGAATTATAGTGTGCGTCCCTTAGATGTAAGTATTCTGTGTATTTGTGATATTGTGTTCAGAACTTATACTTGTAATTGACCGTGTGTAGTTTAGAGTTTACATACGCTAGCCTCGTGACTAGACTGGCCTCCTATCGGTCATTTGTTAACTACTTTGTATTCACATTATGTAAATAACCACGCGGTCACTTGTGTAATCACCATTTTGATTGTGATTAACATATTGTTTGTATTTGTATATTCCTTCTCTTGTAGATAACCACACTGCTGTCACACACCCCACACACACACAAACCCACTCTTTCTCACCCATATACGCCCACACCCCAAGAAAGGACATTAAAAGGAACGTTCTACCTGTGCCTGCCTGTGGACTCCCTCATTCTTAAGCCTCACCTGAACATACCTAATCGCTGTTCTGACCTGACACCCTGCAGTGATTGCTAGCCAGGGTTCAAGCTACTGCATATTACAGTCCTCATTACAGTATTACATCAGCTTGTTGGATAACTACATGGCTTATCTCGCCTCCAACAAACTAACGCAAACGTGCCTCCGCTATAGCTTTGTTATTGTGCGAACTTAACCTCTGTCACGATGAAGTCCTGCTTTCCTGCTTTGTGACACAGCTTTATCGCTAAGCCGTGTGGACAGCAGATCATCAGTCTTCATTGGAAATACATGATGTGCCGCTCGTAACATTAGCGTGAGTCAAATCAATCTCACGTTGCATCATCTTACATCTAGACTCATCACTGTTCTGATCCGTTTCAAGAGCTACACAGGGACAATGGGCTTACGCGGTGACACAGTAGTAGTTTTTTGTGAGTAGTACTTCCAAATGTACTCCTGTATGGGCTACAAAAACATTACTTCATCCAGATCATGGGCTGTTTATATATAAATGGACATAGCTAACACGCTAGCTGCCACGTTTCAAATAGAAAGTGAGCATGGGGCTGTCAAAGTCGTCATTTTGGTCTTAAAATGATGACTTTATATGATCCTGGTGTTTTTATTTCGCTTTTTCATCCCCAAATCAACATATGAACATTAAAAACAGACCAATTCGTTGCCCGCTTTCCCCACGGTCGCTCCCACTAGCGTTAGCAACAGATTGATTGCCAAGTTGCTAGGCGTTGTTAGCCAAACCAGTGGTGCGAGTGGAAAAGGGCGTGTATCTTCAACAGCCTCGCTTCTAATTGGCTCTTTGGTTTCGCGCTCAGATTTCCAAATACGGTCCCTGGTTGCAGATTAGCCGCTGTAACTGCTAGCCTCGCCGAGCTTCAGTTGGCTGCAAACGAAACGCTACGGATGACATCACACTCACTTAGTCGTTTTCTATTACACGGCGTATGATCCGGATCCGTTTTGAGCTACAAATCGAAGATACCGATGTCAACAAAAGTACTGATTAATTCATTTTTTGGTTTTTAGCTCTCGTCTTGAAATGTTCTCCAAGTTTGCATTAAACGTTAGCTCATTTCCATTCTTGTTTACCTTCGACTTCTGTCTTCCTTCACAATCCATTTCAGATTCCATATATTATAGAACAGTGGTTTTCTGCAGCCCCTGATTGCCTTTCTGTACAATCCCAACTGCTTTTTCCACGTTGTTCCTTTGTTATTCCAGGCACAAACAGAAACATAAAGGCGTTGTGTTCCATGTACTTTTCTACTTTACATCGTTTACATGGAACGCTGGACCGTGGCTTTGTCCAAATAACACAATATTGCTTTGCAGGCCACACGCAGCATTCTGTATGTTGGTGTTTAACGGGAAAAGGTAGAAAGGTAAACATCACCAAAGACAACGTTATGCTCAGGACTCTTTGATTTGCAGCCGTCTTTGTCCGATCGCTCTCACAGACCCGACAGGCCGCTCATGCATTTACACATGAAACTAGAATTTGGAAACATTGCCTGAAGACATTTTGATTTGTTTCATCTTGGAATAAAATATTTATACCAAACTCCAAAAGTATAATATTGTGTGAAATTGATGTTGAGTTGAGTTTTTACCCACATTATTATTAACAGCGCACAGTTGTATTTTCAGGTACTGTACTGCATTTGAGGCTCGAGTATTTAGTCCAGTCTAGTCTATCCATCTTCACCTACCCCCTATCTCCGCCTACTTCTCTGTACTTACTCGAAATTATTCCAAAAATATGTGAAATAAATATAAATAAATATAAATGTGAACTTTTAAAACGATCCAACACCTGTTCAGAGTTATATTTTGTTTCATGTCTGTCTGAATAATCCTGAACTGTCCTGCATTTGCGGCTTGAATGCTCAGTCTGTTTTCACCTACCCCCTGTCTCCGCCCATTTTTTGTACTGATTAGAAACTATTCCAAAAATAACTCCAAGTCGTGCCGTGTAAACCTTTAAAACTACATAAAAACCCACTGCTTGAAATTCTGCTGAAGAGGTGGTGTCAATCAGTTCTGCCATTTTGAACAACAAAATGTAAAGTGAGGATTTTTTTTAACAATTATTCTCTATGTTTTTGTCTGTAAAACCCCTCACCACACACTTTATACACCTTTCTCACACAGGCGTTAACATTTTCTCACATTTCTCTCTCGTTTAAACTCTCTCAAAGTTCAAACCTTCGTCGGCGTCTTTGTCGGTGTAGAACGTTTCATCGACATTGTGGGTTTTGTCGGGGAGAAAATAAATTGCAAAACGTACAGCACTTCAGAGTCACACTGCGATCCAACGTTTATGTAAATTTGTCTGAACACATTCTGTACTGTACAGGAGACACGGCACGGAGGAGACTGATGGACAATGGTCTACAGTCCAACAGCCAATCAGGACGCACGACACAATGGTCTACAGTCCAACAGCCAATCAGGACAAAGAACACAATGCACGTTCAGACGATGTAAAAAAGTATGGAAAATAGCACACAAAAAAATCCGTGAAACAGCGAGACCACGAAAGTTGTACTGCGATATAGTGAAGCATTTTAAAGACAGTACAGTGCTTTAAGTTTGAATTTGTCATTGCAGAAGTTGTTTTATTGTAGTGCAAACCTTTTTGTGTTAGGCTTATTAAATCTAATTAAATCAGACTTTGTTTTAATAGACAGAGTGAGTTAAATCAGACATATTGCGCTTCTGTCGCTCTATAGTTATAATCTATGACACCTGTGGATCTTTATGTTATAATTTGGATGTTTTAAAACGCGATATTCATCTAAAACGACTTAATAAAAGAAACAAATCCGCTGACTTCGGTGTTTGGAAACTGCGGTGTCCAATTGGAGCTGACATCGCCGCAAACGTGTAGCTGTTGGCGCCCCCTATGGATAGCTGCACGTCACATTAGCGAGTAGCAGATTTTTTTTTTTTCACTTTTACCAAAATAACTACGCGACGCTGCCAAATTCTATGTGTCACCGATTAAGAAAATAAAACTGGAGAACAAAGTAAGTACAGAGCCGTGGGCGTGTACCAGTGGCAGTGAAAACGGGAGTCGATTTGCAAAATGGCGTCTTGAAAATAAGCGCTTACAGATTGCTCAAACATGCACGAGTCACTCCAAATACAACTTCAAGAGGCTAAGTGAGAAGGAAACAACTATAACACGGTTAAAAGCTCCGAAAAGTCGATTTTACACAATAGATCCGCTTTAAGGAAAACGCTCTTGGTGTAGAGGAAACGGTCAATCAGCGAAAAAGCCAAATAAATGGAACAGAAGCAGCATTAGCGACCGAGAGAGCGACCTGCAGCAGGAAAAATCAATATTTAATTTTACCCACAAACATCGGCGCAGACCTTGAGAGCCGTTTCTTTTTGGGAACTGGACTCGTTCGACCCGGCGTCTGAAAAGTACTCTCTCAACAGTCATTTTTCAGTTCGTCTCTCTGTGGGCGGCCACGATGATCGCCTTTTAAATGATTACGACTACGGCGGCTCACGAGGCTCAATCAGAGAGGGCGTCCAATGGGAATGAAACAATTAGCCCGTGCTCAGTCGCTGCGCTAATCTCATTCGTCAGATTTATGCTTTTCTTCTTCTTCTTTTTTTCTTCTTTTCTGCTAAATTCACTTCCACCTTTTCCACTTTCACTTCCCGATGCCATTCCAGGTTATTCTGTCTGCACCTGCCACCTTCTTGACTTTATGAAGCTGTTTTTGATTTGACTAGACTCCTCCGTCGTATGGCATTATCTCCACGGAAACAAGTAGATGCCACCAGCTCAAGTTACAAGTCAGATTTGGGGAGAGGCAAGCTCGCTCACAGTAAAGAGTGCATGTTTTACAAGCAATAAAAACACCTGCAATTGACTAAAAGACAGATAGCTTTATAATGCCGTACTGTGCAGCATCCAAGAAGAGAAATAACTTCTCAGCCAGAAATGTTACGTGGTGTACCTTTAAAGGCTCTGTTAAATCAGACCTATTCTACAAAATGGACTTTTCACAGCTTTTAAACATGTTATAGTTGCTTCCTTTTTCATTTCTCAGAGTTGTTTTTGGAGTGATTTGTTTGAGCAATCTTTAATTACTGTATTCTCCGCACTTTTTTTTCATAGTTTGACGGGGAGTGCGACTTATACTCAGATGCGAGTTATATGTGAAATATGTTTTTTTCTTCATTATTATGCATTCTTTGGCTGGTTCGAGTTATACCCCGGTGCAATTTATACTCTAGAAAATACGGTACTTATTTTCAAGACGCCATTTTGCCGATCCCCAGCACCAGTTACACGCCCGCTGTGACGTACTTGTATTGTATTTTCTTAATCAATAACACACGTAGGATTGTGCAGCGTCACGTATTCATTTTGGTACAAATGAAAAAAAAATCTATACGTGATGACGTTCACCGTGACGTCAGCTCCCACTGGGCACCGCGGTTTTCTAACGCGGAAATGAGCGGAGTTGTTTCTTTTATTAAGTCGTTTTAGGTGAATATTGCGGTTTAAAATGTACAAATTATAACAGAATGATCCTCGGGTGTCACAGTGTCACAGATTATAACTAGAGAACAAACACAAGCAGTACAATAAGCAACACGGTGAAAGAAAATCAATACATAGTCACACAGGAGCGTCTTTAGCTCCATCAGACCTTACACTTCTCTATATTGTTCACACGTTCCCTTATCCTGACGGTATTCAGCAGAAAATAGTGGGATTAACTATTTTTAAGGGTCTATAGACGTGGGATCTCTACTTAATTACTTTGATTTCCACACTCACAAGATAACATGCTCAGCAGCTTATTTGAAACATTGATTTTAGACACGATCGAGTGAAGAGCAGTCAATGGGATTGCCTTGTGTGAAATAGTTTTACAGGTCCTATATTATGGGAAATGGAGAATCTTGTGAATCTTGTGAGGTTTAAGTCATGTTATAATGTTTTTACCTCATCAAAAACAGACCTGGAGTTGTGTTTTGTTTCATTCTCACACGTTTGTTTAATCTCCAAAGCTCAAAACGCTCTGTTCCACCTTGTTTTTGTGATAATTTTGTGTTTTTTTATTCAAGTATTGATCTCATCTGCAGCTATACAGGTTAAAGTCAAACCCTACACCTCCCACCCAATGAACATATAAGCAGACGAAAATACTAAAATAATAATAAATATGCAATAAGGATAAAAGCCGTGTTTGCACTATTGTTCTGATGCTGCTGTTGTATATATTTTCTACCTCAAAGTATTTTATATCATCTTTAAGCATATCTTTTTTTAAACTTTGTGCATGCCCTTATCTGCGTTTGTATTTATTCAGTGTGTTTTTATTTTGCACTTTATCACCGAAGTAAGTTCCTAGTCTGTGAGCTGCGTTCACCGACGATGGCAATAAAAGTCTAATGATTCTGAAAAAATACATTAAAAATATGCATATAACAATACTACTACTACTACTACTACTACAAATAATAATAATAATAATAATAATAATAATATAAAAAAGTAAAATAGTAAAAGTAATCCCATCCAGGTTTGAATTCCTTTCATATAGTAATTGCACTCTGTTCCACCTTGTGATGTCATGAAGTGGTAGTTTCCAAGTTAACAGCATTTTACCTTTAGTTCAGTAGAGATTGTCAATCCCAAGGCTGAAATCATCCAAATGATTCTAGAAATGAAGGCGTGTGGAGTTTAAAAACACAGTGGAGCACTTCCTGTATTACCAGATGACATCACAAGGTGGAACAGAGTGTTTTCTGTTTGAGAGAAGAACTAAATATGCAGAGTTTGTGATGTTTGTGATGAGGAAACAACATTATAATCGATCAGAAAATGGCGTAATATGGGCTCTTTAAAGAAATAGACGCTACCAGAAGCAATGGACTTGAAATTAGACGCCGTTATGTTTTCACTCCACAAAAGAACAAAAGATGAAGGTAAAAAAAGACAGGATTGGTAAATAGAGAAGGATGTAAGGCCACAAGTTCATCTGATGCCTTAGCTGGAGTCTGTCTGATAAGAGACCTGTCAGGTGAGAACATTCACATCAGTGGATAAGCCTGTGGGACGAGCAACTGTCTCCTGCCCTCTGCTGTTTATAACGAGTCATTTAAATGTATAGTTTAAGAAGAATGGAGCTCAAAAGTGTTCACCCACCCCAGTCTGGAACTTTCCCCTTTATTTTTCTCAAACTTTCTGAACAAAAATGAACATTAAAAGTTGGAAAGCTCTGGAAAAATCAGCTCTGTGGCAACTAATGACCACAAGACGTATCATTTTATTTTAAAATCTGTTTCTGAAAGTTTATTTTTAAAAGTTATTGAAACATTTTGATGAATATTGCATTTTAAACAGCCTTTTTGAACTTAAACCATCCACTTTATGGATATTAGTTAGCACATAGCTGGATTAGCCTCCACAATACCTTTAAATTCCTGATATTTACATTTATCTTGCATTTTAAACTGCAAAATATGGATTATGGACATTATGGATATTAGTTAGCATGTAGCTGGTTAGCCTCTGTGATGCCTTTAAACTCCTAATATGTAAATTTTTCAGAAAAGTCTATGGGAAAAATGAATGTTTTCTGTTACTGTTGAGCTCCACTGTTAGTAATCGTTATTATTTACAGGTTTTCTTTGCTACATTATTCCATATATCTTATTTATATATTTGATGTCTTGTTAAATAAGTGTTTCTATATTTATTATTTATTCAAGTAGCAAATATTGCATGTCTGTGTTATGGCGTATCTCCTGATAAACTGACATTTTTAAAAGTGCGTATCTGGTCGGGGCACAGCTGCTCACAGACCTTCAGCTCTGCTTCAAAAACACACCCTCTGAACAGGGCCGGCCCGAGCCTTTAGGGGGCCCTAAACTGAATTTGGCCTTAGGGGCCCTCGCCACTTCAGTGTCACATATTCATATTTGACAAAATTAAGACAACAACACAACCACTGATAAAGAGACTGCAAATTCTAGAGGCTCAGCACAAAACAACAGCAATAACCACAAGTAAAACAGCATAAAAACGTGTGAGGAAGGGGGGTCTGCCAGAGAAATGAAACAATTTGGGACATTTTTTTCTTGGTTTCTGGTGCATTTTAAATGTGTTCCAGTTGACTAAACACTTACTTACATTTATCTATTCTCTATGTCATAAAATGCAGAATTGGATAGAGGAGCCAAATGATGTACTTAAACAAGGGTGCACTTACTTCCAGGTTAACTTTTGCAAAAGAGAAACAGCCTGAACATAACATCAGATTTATAATCATCAGATCATTTGGACTGAACATTAAATAAAATATTTTAGGATCACATTATTTTTATTGTATATTGGTTTTGAATGCTGTGATTTCAGGTAAATGAGCATATTCATGAGGAGGATGTACAGATACTGACACCAGTATCGAGTGCCTGTACTCGTACTCGTCAATGGGCTGCCGATACCAAGAGCCGATACCACTGTATCTGTGCTGCCTCTTGTTTGATTCACAGCTCGTCTCTCCACAGAGCTGCTCTGTCCTGTGAGGACCATAAAGCTGCACATTCACTGCAGCTGTGACACGTGACTGTCACATGGAATATACAAATATTTAGGACTCTAAAGGCTTTAACATTTCACAGAAGATCAGCCCAGTGTTTGTGTTTACGATAGTAGCATGCTAATGTGGCTAAGTGGCGCTGGTGATTATTTGCTTGTGGTGCAGTGGAACTTATTATAACTGACAAACAAATTTAACGACTGAATAGAGCGAGTCCAGAGCTTTAAAAGAGCCGCATGTCCGTATGTGTCAAAGTGTGGCCTGGTAAAAGTAACACAACACTCACTGTTATGCAAACAGTGGCGCCTTAGCAGTTAGCTCGTTAGCAGTTAGCGCGTTAGCAGTTAGCTCGTTAGCAGTTAGCTCGTTAGCAGTTAGCTCGTTAGCAGTTAGCTCAGAGCGCAGTCTGCAAAGAGGAAGTGGTTAATATTAAAGCCTGGTGCTTATCTAAATAAATGATATTGGAATTATACACAACTACAATGACTTCAGATAAGAACATACGAATTCTAAGATAAAAAAGTGGCTCTACAGTAAAAATCTTATAAAAATTAATCAACGTTGTTAATGTGACACAGTGACACTTTAACTTCACTCACATCATCTCATGTTTAGAGACAAAAGGATCAGACACAACCAAAAACAGCCAGTGTAATAAACAGACTCACCTGTGTCCTCTGTCCCTCTGAGGTGTGTCCTGTCTGTCCTCTGTCCCTCTGAGGTGTGTCCTCTGTCCCTCTGAGGTGTGTCCTGTCTGTCCTCTGTCCCTCTGAGGTGTGTCCTCTGTCCCTCTGAGGTGTGTCCTCTGTCCCTCTGAGGTGTGTCCTGTCTGTCCTCTGTCCCTCTGAGGTGTGTCCTGTCTGCAGAATTAGACACGTCCAGCTTCATTGTTTTATCTGCAGGTCACTGGAGTAAAGTGGGACATATTTCAAGTCTTCTCTGAAAAGTCCAAATCCATCGTCCTCTTGGGCTCTTCATGCTTTGTCCTGTACTTTAGATAAACTGAAGTTCACTAACTTCTTGTTGTTTTTTTTACGTCTTTTAGTTTGTAAAACACCCATTCAAATGTCCCTCTGCCTCAGTGCTCCCAGAGTGCACCTGGAGGGGAGGGGTCCTTCACATTTAGCTGTCCACACCACTGCCTGACTCAAAAAATGTAGGCAGCACATGTCTATTTACTGGAAATAAAACACATCTCATCATTTTCAGAAGGATATATAGACTAGTATAAACACCGAGTGCCATTTAGTTTTGAGAAAAAAACTTTCCAATCATTATTTTCTATATAAATGTTTGGGCTCTTGGGGGCCCTCTAGTGGCCTCGGTTTTTTGGTTGTGGCTTTTATGAAAGTATTCTGCTGTGATCACAACCACTGTCCCCTCTAAACTGCGCGCGTGCGCAGTTGCGCACTGCAGACACGGTCTCCGCGCACAGAAAATCTGCGCTGCGCACAAACATCGAACCGGAGTTGAAAATAAAATAAACACACAACAATTCATTCTGCGCTGTTTTTCAGTGTGAGTCAGTGAGTGTGACCGGGGACGAGCTGCTCCAGACAATTATGTGATTCACAGACGTATCTGCGCAGTTTATCCACGTCATTGACAGGCTCCTCATGTCCTCGTGTCCTCGTGTCCTCATGTCCCGCTCCCAGTCTTTTAGCCGATGTGGCCGATGTGGACTGAAAACTCTCTAATGATTCTAAGTGTTTAACCCCTTAACGTTCCCACGGCCCGCCCTCGGGCGCACTGTTTTGCAGCAGTTTTGCGTTTTAAACATGAGGAAACGGACAAAACAAAGGAAGTGCGCGACCGAGGACACTGTGGATGTTTGTACAAGTTAAACTAGAGACATCTGGACCTGGAGCGGTTCATGGAACCGAGTGAAGATCTAATGATGGACTCAGGAGCAGAGGACCTGATGTGCTGATGGACTGGATGCTGTTCCTGATCGGTAAGTGTGGTTTATTCTGCTATTGACTTAATTGTGGGTCAAATATATCATGTGTAATCATTAGCGTTAGCTAAGCATTAGCCCCCCCTGGGCGAAGTGTCTTGCCTAAGGACACAATGACAGAAGTTGGTCCGAGCGGGACTCGATCCTCCAACCTCTAACCACTGAGCCTCTGTCACAGACTGACTGTCACACTGTACAATCATGTACAGTGTGTTCTTAGTTTCCAGTGTGTGTTTGTTCACTGTTTACAGTGTGTGGTTTGTAAATATATATTTATTTTGACTCATACCACTCGTTTTGAATATATTTTATGTACAAATACACATTATATATTGTGTTTTGATATGATATGTAAATGTACAGTAATAGAGCAGCTGCAGATACAGATTCCTCTCAGTGTGTTTTGGTCGTTGACTGTCACTAGTTTATGAGTTGTAAAAATCAAGCAAAAGCTTCACACAATGACTTTTACTCATAACACAAGTCAGAGCTTTATCATAAAAATGTTAAGTGTGTTTTCAACATTGGAGTTTACATTTGGCTTGGTTTGGTTGAAGCTCATGTTTTGCCATAGTTAAAATTAAATATTTATACTTCCAATAGCATTAACATACTACACAGGTCATGAGCAAGACTTTTGTCATTTTCATTGTATAAGTGGCTAAAGGACTTAATTAAAAGTCTTATAACATAAATGTAAATGCGGTAATTTGATTCTTTTAATAAACCATTTAACTTGGATGGATGTGATGCAGCATGACCACAGTGCACACGTCTGATGTCGCTCACACTGGTCCATGGGACGCTCAGGGAGTTTGTGTGTTTGCTCAGACTCGTGAAAAATTAGAGTGAACATTGATTACAACCTTTTATTTTACTGGACAATTTGTTGTTTTTCTTGAAGGCTGACTTGTGCATACTTAGCTCCATGTTTGGTGTCAAAATGCTGACATAGATTGTGCTATTTCACAGCTGACCCCGCCTCAAAACACAAAAAATATACCGATTTTTCTCCTTGAAGTACAAACTTGTATTCACCTTCACTTTTCTTGAAACTGCCTTCCATACCTACAATTTTCCTTATTCCTCAACATTTTGGTATCATTATTTGCAAATATTTCTCAGTTCCACTTCCAAATCTCATAGACTTATTTTAAAATGACAGTAATTTTTTTTTAGTGATCCTTTTAGCCTTTTAATTTACCTTCTCACGGGCCACATAAAATGACGTGTTGGGCCAGACTTAGCCCCGTGGCCTTGAGTTTGACACATGTGATCTAGATGCTATAATCGAGCTTGACCATATATGACCAGTGTTTACATTCTGTTATTCTCTCATGAGTTACTGTGTTATTCCCTGACACTTCGGACAAAACAAATGCAACAATAATAATAAGAAGAATGCATTTTATTTATAAGCGTATTTCAAAACACCCAAGGACACTGAACAAGATAAAATTAGATTTAAAAAAAACATACACATACAATAAAACATGACAAAAAACTGATTGATAAAAGATGTGTGATTGGTTACAAGTTTGAGTTTTGGGTCTGGATTTGAAGAGTGGAAAAGAGTCTAAGTTGCGACCATAAACTGTGGAAAAATGTGTCCAAAATCATATTTCTCTGTGCAATAATACAAAACTCTTCGATGATGTTGCCTAGTGTTTCATCAACATCAAAACTGTGTGTGTGATCTTTCTTATTCATGACCAGTCTCTTATAAATATACTTCAGGCAGTACAATCCAACAAAAACAAACCCCATATGTTCAGAATGTCAGCGCACAGAGCCGTATTCGACTGGTAGTTCTCAGTTAAAACATGACTGTGAGAGGGAGATTTACATTACTCTTCATAATGATGCCCCCTCCCTCTGTTAAGACCTTCAGGAGGTCACATGACCCTCTCACCTGCCGACTCAGCACACTGTATTTCTTCTATCAAGCCCCCTGGTCCACTCCCTGTGCAGCTGGATTCATGGCTTTGTCCTTGTGTCGACTTTAGATCCAACTTTTAGCCGAACTGTGTGATAAAAGAGCCCGTGTTACTCTATGTTCTGATCTATGTTCTAATGTCGTTTCCTCGTCACAAACAGACCCGGAGTTGTGTTTTGTTTCATTCGCACATGTTTAACGCACAAACCCTGCATATCTCAAACAGAAAACACTCTGTTCCACCTTGTGATGTCATCATGTGGTGATACAGGAAGTGCTTCTCTGTGTTTTTAAACTCCACACACCTTCAGTAGAATCGTTTGGATCATTTCAGCTCTGGAATTGCCCTAATCTACTGAACTAAATGTAAAAAGTAGCAATCTCCACTGAACTAAAGTTAAAAAAAGGTAGCCGAAAAGTACCACTTCATGACATCACAAGGTGCAGCAGAGCGTTTTGAGCTTTGGAGATGTAACAGACTGAAACAAAACACAACTCAAGGTCTGTTTTTGAGGAGGAAACAACATTAGAACATGACTTAAAGCTCACAATTACGCATAATACAGGACATTTAAAGTTTATTTGACAGGCTAGACAACTCATTTAATCAAAAATAGCAAACTAGTCTAGTTTTTTATTATATTTGTATTAATATTTTTAATAACAGCAGATATGACCAAACACTGAATAATATGTAAATGGATGAGACATATGTAATAGAGGTAATTCAATAACTATTACTTAGCAACCGTGTCAATAACAGCCATGAATAAACAGGCTAGTTATGATTAAACTAATAAAAATAAATTATAACACCTATATTTTGTTAAATGAAGCTTTAAACTGCCCCTGCGTTTGGGTGGAATTCACTTTTTCTTTTAGTTTTGTTCCTCAAACTGTCACAAATCTGTCGTAAATCTATGATAAGGATTTACCATGGGTTCTATTCCACCAAATCATGTAATAAATAAATAAAAAAACATGCAAACCTGTAACTTTAAACTTCATTTTCCGACGAGTAAAGTTTGTAATGTCAGCTGCAGTCACTCGGTGTTCTTCTGTTTGATTGCTGTCATTCCATTTGTACAAAGTGAAAGTGCTTAAAGCCATTTTCTTAGGAGATTACACCTATTAACCGTGATGCTATTAGCCTAAGTGCTGGTCCATTTTACACTCGTCTTTCAGAACAAGCGGCGAGGACGGCTGCTTTCTTATGCATTCACACTGAGCTATAACTGACAAACCTGTTTACTGCCAAACAGATGGGAAACAGAGGCCACCTGGAGACAGAAAAACAACAGGATCGTCGTAGAGAGATGTGGGAAACTACGACGAGCGCAGCTGGTGTGAACGGGAAAGACAATGTGTTGCGTTATGGGCATTCTGAGCAACATGTGTTATGTAATCAGTTGTTTTTCCGTTTATTTTTCTTCCATACGAGCTTCTAAAATTCAGTTAAAGTTTATTTCTATAGCACGTTTCGGCTGAGCAAAGTTTTTCTCATAAACGTTAGCAAAAAACAAACGTATAGACAACACGATGCGTAGGAAAAGAACAGTAAAACACCAAAGATGTACTGTGTAAGTGTTAAATGCCAGGGCGGAGAGGCGGGTTTTCGATCACGCGTGTAAACTGGACTCGAATGCAACACAGTCTTAGTGAGAATGTCCTTCAAACAGGTCATTCTTAATAATAAATCAGGCAATGAACAACTGAGGAGTGACAGGAGTGAAATTTAATATCAACTAAAATCTCTTTCACTTTAGGGAATCAATACGGGAAACGGGCTGGAAAATAAACTAAGAAACAGGTCCTTCAAGCAGGGATTAATGCAGATTCAGAACGCAGAGTAGCTCAAATACAGAGCTGAGTGTCTCTTTTAACTGGTCGACGAGCTAGAGCACATGTGTCAAACTCAAGGCCCAGTGGCCAAATGCAGCCCGCCATGTCATTTTATGTGGCCCGTGACAAGGTAAATTTAAATGTATGACTGTCTTAAAATGTCAGTTTATCAGGAGTTATGCATTTACACAGACACGTTTTTTGTGTAATGAGGCGGGGTCGGTACAATCTACATCGACATTTTGACACCAAACATGGAGCTAAGTATGAAAAAGTTAGTCTGCAAGAAAAACAACGAATTGTCCAATAATTAAAAGTCTGTTTTTGAAGCAGCGCTGAAGGTTCTGACCAGATACACACTTTAAAAAATATCTGTTTATCAGGAAACACACAGTTACACAGACACGTAATATTTGCAACTTGAATAACTAATAAATACAGAAACAGTTATTTAACAAGTTTTAAAGTAGTTACATTTATTTTACATGACATTTGTTTACATTTAGTGACATTTATCCTGCCGCACAGTCACATCTGGCCCTTGATGGCGGCCATTTTGCTGATGTGGCCGTCGGTGAAAATGAGTCTGACACCTCTGATCTAGAGACTGATTGAACAGAGGGAGTATGTATAGTCGACCCCTGGATGATTAGGAAATGAATGACAGCTGCAGGGAAAAACAGGCTGGTAGTAAAAGAAGGACCGGAACAGACTGGGAATAAACATGAAAACAGGCAGAACTGTGACATTTTCAGTCTAGTCTTAGCCCGTGTTCCAATTCAACGAAGTGCCCTTAAATGCGATGTTTGAACGGTGCATTTAAGGGTTTACGTAACTTCCGTCGCGACAAGGGCTGTCCCATTTCATGCACCAGACAAATACGGCCGAAAATGTGCCCTGCGTTTCCGTGGAGATTGACTGTAGCCGAAGCGTGCATCCGAGCAGACTGCACGCACTTTGCTATATCCCACATCATGCACCACGTCTACGCAAAAAGAGACAAAAATGCCGTACGATACGCAATACACGTTCAAAAGTGAGTACTGGTTTACGTCACCTACGACAGAGCGACACGAAACTGTTAAAATGTGAGTAAAGATCTGAATGAGGCGACTCGACCTCAGTGAAGTCCTGTTCATTTGGGTTTAATCTCTGTGTAACTGACCAAACGTGAGCGGAATTATCTCTTACACTCGTGTATTAGTGTAGCTGTCGTAATGTTTAATAGTCGTCCTTATTTAAGAATATTCTTTTGTCTTTAGGGAGCGACGAGCAGACAGCAGAGGGGGAGAATGGGCACTTATTCACCGGGGACAAATTCTCCGCAAGCGCACAGACAGCGGTTGAAGTTCGCTCCGTGTTCCATTTCAGCACGAAGGCACTTCAAACGGTACATCGAAAAGCTGCATTTGGCGAATTGGGACATGGCCTCAGTCTGGTCTTAAACTGTGTTACAGACTGAGAGAATATGACAGGCAGAGGGCGCTGTTCCGTAGTCTGAGCGCTGCTGCAGAAAAGGCTCCGTCACCTCTGGCCTTTGGGATCTGGGTGGAGTATAGGGCTGCAGTAACTCCCTCAAATAAAGAGGACCCATAGAGCGCACATATTTAAACACAATTAGTGACATTTTGAATTGACCTAATTTGAAACCGGAGCCAGTGCAGGTCACACAGCACAGGCCTGACGTGTCCCGTCTCTTCGCGGACGAGCTGAAGCGTTCTGGACGTCGTGTAAACGCTGCAGGGAGCCCTCGTCCAGCCTCAGACAAAGAATCACAATAATCCAGGTGCCATGTTACAAATGCGTGGATCACTTTCTCAAAATCCGCCCGTGGAAGGTTCGGCTTTACAACTGCAACTGTACATCATATATGGACCACATAAAACCAAATATTAACCAAGCAGCTATTTTAGATCAATTTAAATGAACTTAAACGTTAACAAAGATAAATATGACACTTTTTAGACTGATCTCAGAGGTATATTTTCAGGCAAAACAAACACATTCTAATGATGTTTCTTGGAGTTACTGCACCGTGCTATTGTACAAACGCTAATTACCTTCAGGCTAATCCATCACAGGACATGTTTCGTTGGCGCGTTCCCAGCCGTTCATCTTCACACGTGCAGCTGCTGTTTCACACATGTTAAGTCACATGTGATGATGCATGGAACGCTTATGTGAAGTCCGTCTTGGCTCGGTTCTGCTCAGTTAATCTCTGGTGTTTTCTCTGAGCCAGGAGCTACTGTACCTAATCCCGATTCGATTTGTGTGGCAGTGTTCGAGACGTGTGTAGGACATAAAGCGGGTTGGCACTGAAGAAGCATCTTATTTAAAGGTCCTATATTACGTAAAAACGGATTGTTGTGAGATTTAAGCCGTGTTAGAATATAGTTACGTCACAAAAAACATAAACGGTCACATTTTTATATAGAGTTTTTCTACCTTCAAGGCTTAAAACGCTTTACAACAAGGAACCACTTACTCATTCACACACACTAATGTACATAAACCCTGGAGGTGAGGTCGGTTAAGTGTCTTGCCCAAGGACACAATAACAGCGTTCACCTGTGGGATTCAAACCGCTAACCAATTGAGCTACTACTGTCACCCTGGAGTTGTGTTTTGTTCCATTCACACGTGTTTGAGTAATGCTTTATTATTAGTCTGTAACATCTCCAAACCTCAAGATGCTCTGTTCCACCTTGTGATGTCATGAAGTGGTAGTTTTCAACGTTAACAGCGATCTTCTACCTTTAGTTCAGTAGTTTAGATTGTCAGTTCCCGGGCTGAAATGATCCAAACGATTCTAGAAATGAAGGTGTGTGGAGTTTAAAAACACAGCGGAGCACTTCCTGTATCACCACATGATGACATCACAAGGTGGAACGGAGTGTTTTCTGTTTGAGAGAAGAACTCAGTCTAAGTTTGCAGGTTTTGTGAGTTAAACATGTTGGAATGAAACAAAAAAACACAACTCCAGGTCTGTTTGCAACGAGGAAACGACATTATAACACAGATCAGAAGAGAAATAAGTGATTTGGTTTAACTAGTTTTTCACATTACCATGAATCTCTTTTATTTTATTTCCTCATTCTCTTAAACCCTTTTCACACAGGATTAGTTTTACCTCAGGACGTCTGTAAAACTGAAGTCATGTCTATGTTTTTGTGAGCGTTCATACGGGATAAGCAATTCCAAAAATGTTCATTTAATTTCATTTATTTAATTCGATGCATCAGGTTCACTTAAAACACATTTCACAAATTTGTTCATATTTAAGCTTGAAAAGGAGCGGGAAGAAGAAAAAATATTAAATCCCACCTGTGTCTTCCATTAGGACATAAATGAAATGCTTTGTTTAAACTTCCTAATTGAAAAAAAGAAAAAAAAGAATACATATATATATACTAAAACACATATACACACACAGAAACGTACATGTAAATACATATAGACTCATTCAATTCATGACAATAAATGCAGCAAAAGGTCACTGAAAATATACTGTGAGTAACATGAGGCTTTTCTAAATTGCAACAGAAAAAGAAACACCAACAACGGCAAGAATAAGACGTATAACTGAATGTTGGACAAATAAAAACACTGAAACAAAACAAGAACCTTTTAATTCATCATTTCGCCGGTGTTGCGTTTATTTTAAGTTTGTTTTCAGCAGAATGCACGATGGACGTTCAGAATAACATCACGTGATCGCATTTATTATAAAACAGTCTTACTCTGTCTCTCTTTGCTGATCCCTTCATCCAAACTTCACAAACTTTACACCAGAAGCAGCACACGTTTTCCGTAGCGGCTCCGTGCTGCTGGTTCTCAGTTGCCACGACGACGACAACTTGAGGGTCTCGTCTTTACTGCAGTTTGTGTTATTGTGTTGTATTTTTAAGGTTAAGAAAACTCCCGCGCACCATCTCGCACTTAGTTCGCTTTTATTCGCACGTTTCGGCCCCTTTGACCTTCCGCTCCACTTAATTAAGGAACCGCCCCCTTTAGTTTCATCAACCAATCAGAACAGTGAAGAAAAACCTTACATTTACAACGCAATTTACCCGCAAAATTGTGCATAATTCAGTTTACTCCTGTCTTTTGTGAGTTAAAATGCATGGACAGTGACTAGAAAATGTAAAGATTATTATCGCACTAAAAAAAGGAAACAGTTGTACACCATAAATTTGACATTTCTTTGTAAATTGCTGTTGCTCTTGTTTTTTCTGACGCACTTTAAACATACTGAGGCACTTTACTTACCTCTTGTACTTTAAATAATACTGACCCCCTGCACTTTAAGTAACTGCTGCAATTTTACTTCTATTTGACTATTTTATTGTTGCTTTATTACTTGTTTTATTAGTCTGTTGAACACTGAATAATCTGTACTTTTGAATTCTTGCACCGATCTGTACTGTATTGTTTTTACATTGTACGTGTTAATTGTTGTTTTAATTGCTGTTTAACTGTTATATTAGTTGTTGTTTTAGGACTACAGATGGAAAGTAGCATTATGCTAAATCTGGTGCAGCCATCTTTTAATGTAACTGCACATTGTCCTTTAAATACCGTAAATTTCGGACTACAGAGCGCACCTTGATATAAGCCGCACCAGCTAAATTTGAAGAGAAAATCAATTTTGTACATATATAAGCCGCACCTGAATAAAAGCCGCAGGTTTTCATATTGTAACATGAGATATTTACACAGAAAGACGCTGCACCGACACGCTTTTTTTTAAACTGTGCCTGAAAATTGGCACCAACACGACAACAACACGGGATGAACACATCTGCAGGTTTAGAAAATAAAGCTGCACCAACACGGAAAATCTGCTTTTATTTCCTCTGAAAACTTTTGTCGTCTTTTTACATTGACCAAGTTGGATTCATTGATGTCGAGCTTACGTGCAGTGGCTCTATTTCAGGGGTCGGCAACTCGCGGCTCCGGAGCCGTATGCGCCTCTTTCCGCCTCATACTGCGGCTCTGCGTGGCTTGGCAACTGACACAGCTCACAGTCCTGCGTAAAGAGCCCTGATTTTCAGACGTTGTGCGCACAGGGGTCAGGAGCAACTTTGGCCCATCCCTAATGACACACTAATAAGCTCGTCCGTAGATGTATCATGAAAATCCTGCTGGAAATCGCCACAGAAATCTATTTGATGTAGTAGCAAGTTTATTATCTGCTCTTGTCTCCGCGATGACGTTTCACGTAAAACACATCAGACACGACGCCCAAAAGTAGAGCCACAAGCGAGTGAAAATGAGCCAAAACAAAAGTCTTTGGAGAGCTTTTAACAAAGGGGGAAAGGACAACTGAGGAGCCAGAAGAGGAGACTACGACCTCCAAGAAAAAGAAAGATAAATTTAACAGACAATGCCTACTTAAAATCTGGGTTTGTCGCTACAGGTGACTCTCACGCACAGAGTCCGCTCTGCGTAACATACGGGAAAAGCAAATAAGGCAATGAAACCTTCAAAACTGCTTTGGCACATGGAGAATAAGCACCTGGGATTAAACGATACGCTACGAGTTTTTTTGTTGTTGTTTTTTTAAAGAAACTGCGGAGTAGAGTAGACATAATCACATAATCAGCGCGATGCATGATGCAGCGGTTTGGTGAGTTGTATTTTTTTAATGCACTTAAGTTGTTTTTGCCATATTTATCTGCCACGTGTAGAAGGCTTGTCCGTGAAAGTAAAACCTACATTATTCCGTTACATTATTGTTATTATACAGTGTTATCTTCATTTTAGATGTCAAAAAGTATTTGCGGCTCCCAGTGTTTTATTTTATGTGGAAAGTGGGTCCAAATGGCTCTTTGCGTGTTAAAGGCCGACCCCTGCTCTGTTTCCTTTCTGTTTCTTTATCTTAAAAACTGCATCATATCCATTTCATGATGCGCAAAATGATCGTTCAAAATCAAAACTAGTGAATTCTTCAGAGCAGAATCTTTCCCCACGTCTGTCTCACTTTTACGTTTACAGCTAGAGAGCGCCCCCCAGGGTCCGTTATCCAGTAAAATTCCATATATAAGCCGCACTGCTGTAAAAGCCGCAGGGTTCAAAGCGTGGAAAAAAAGTAGCGGCTTATAATCCGAAATTTACGGTAAATAAATTAAGTAAGTAAGTAAAATAAGTAACACCTCCAAGAGTTCAGACGGAGGGCAAACACATAAAGTAAGAAGAAATTTAATTAACAGGGTAAACTAAACAAAAAGGGACTAAAAATGTATAGACAAAGTGGGTGCAAGGGTTTAAACAAAAACTAAAAAGGTAAAGCTAACTAAAGCACAAATTGTACAGTAACAAAACTAAATCTTGCCGAAAACAGTCCTCCAATCACATCCAAGGGCTTCAACAGGCGAGGTCACGAGGAAAGGTAGACAAATTCAGTGTACAAATACAAACAATAAAAGAAACGTAAGGCCTCGTGTAACCGGTTCACATATATAAATATAATTACACAAAATGGTGCTTTTGTTTATCACAGTTTTGTTCATACTTGGTGTTTGATTTTACGTGTAGCCTCGGTCCTACAGTCGCTTCTTCTGTGTTTTACTTTCTTCTTCGTGCGTCCTTCGCCTCGTCCCTTTGCGAATCAGTTTTGTGAAGAGTGATCCAAGTGTCCTCTTGTAATTATCTTTACTTTTGTTTTATTTGTATTTAAGTTAATATTGAGCTTCATTTGTAGTTTCGTGGGGAGATGTTGACTTTGTCCGTTGTCTTCTCTTGTGTCGTGTGGGCTGGACCGACCTGTAGCGAAACATTTTCATAAAGTTTTGAGCTTTTGTGGAACAGATTAAAGGCGACTGTCTCCAAAAGTTCCCGCTGTGTCTTGTGGCTCCTTAGCGACTCGCGACACAACGCAGAAGTCCACCGGTCACACGAGGACCGTAACAGCGCCGTTTAACATCATAACATTCAGACTCTACGCAGAAACGACTACTTTTTAAAACCCTTGTGTTGTCCTGGGGTAACTTATGACAAAAAAGCAAATCTGTCACAGCGGAACTCGGTCATTTCTTCATCAAATGGGTTGAAAATTGGGCCACGTGTTCATTTTGATGATTTGTATCAAAAATGAAAAAAAAAAAAAAGTTGATTGTATAACAAGAACTGTCTGGAAAAAATACATTGAAGTTCAAATCAATCCCAATTTGTTTCTTTTATAACTCAGAAATAAATAAATAAATAAATTGGTATCAATACATTAGTCTGAAGTGAGACTGAAAATAAGCCCCAAATTATATATAAAAAAATTTGTTATTTTATGGCTGAGTTATAAAAGAAACAAATTGGAGTGAAATTGAGCCCAGAGGAACTTCAACGTAACTCTACTGGGAGGAACACACAAGGGTTTTAATTGTAGAAAAAAAACAATAACAGGATTCCACTAATTACTGTTATTAATTTAGGGTTTTTTTGGACCTAAAATGGGCCAGGAGAGGCATTTTGAATCATTATTAGCCTCAAAAACTGGACGAAAAACAGGCCAATTTACAAACATGAGCGTTCACACGGGACTAGAATCACTCTGAGTTTGCAGGATTACAGTAGGTCAAATTTAGAGGAGTATTTACAGATATTTTTCCAGTTGTGGAGGATTCGCACGAGACTAGAAACACACATGTTGTTCGTAATGATTCAAAGTTACCAGGGGACCATAGGTAAAACAAATTCCGTGTAAACCGCGCTTTAGTCTAACCGATGTTTCACCTTTTCACCCAATCAGCAACACAACCATGAGCAGATCACTGACTGGAATCCCATCGACCGTCCTTCAGTTAATCCTTCCTGCTCCGGTTTTTGCAGCTTTGAGGCAATAGTGCGGAGGAGGGACATGAATTATTTCACAACTTGAGTTTTTTCCAATATCTCAGAATTAAATTTGGCGTTACCTGACACTCTCGCAGGCAGGACGATTGGTTTTTGTACGGAGAGAGAAATATGTCTCAACTATGAAGAAAAGAGATACGACAATAGAAGAGTGTTATGACAGAGAATTGAATCAGTGAATGTTCTGACGTAATCATCAGCACTGAGATTTAAAGGGCCGGTATTACACAAAATTGATTATTGTGAAGCTTTAAGACATGGTATAATGTTGTTACCTCGAGAAAAGCAGACCCGGAGTTGTGTTTTGTTTCATTCTCACATGTTTGAGTCACACTTTATTATTAGTCTGTTACATCTCCAAAGCTCAAAATGCGACGTTCCACCTTGTGATGTCATGAAGTGGTAGTTTTCAAGTTAACAGCGATCTTTTACCTTTTGTTGAGTCGAGATGGGCAATAGCTCAAATTGTCTAAATGATTCTAGTGAAGGTGTGTGGAGTTTAACCCTATAGCGTCGGTGTCACCATCCGCACTGTTCCTGTTCCCTATTTTCTCTCCTGCCCTGTTCCTTCCCTCCCTCGCCTGCCTGAGTCTGGAGCTGGGCGGAGTTCCTGGCTCCTCCCGTGCGCACCTGAATCCCATCAGCGCAATCATCGCCACCTGCCGTGGATAAGAGGAGCCAGGACCAGACACTCGGGGCCAGATCGTACGCGTGTCAACATCCTCCTTGCTGGACCGTCCCAGTTCCAGCGCTCCCGGCTCTGCTCTGACCCTGCGTCCCAGCCCTGGTACTGTCTTATCTTGTCTCTGCACTCCACGTCACTGGATCCTGCCTTGCACCCTGCTCCTCGTCCTGGCTCTGATCACCTTGTCTACCTCC
Source organism: Periophthalmus magnuspinnatus (assembly GCF_009829125.3). Taxonomy (NCBI): domain Eukaryota; kingdom Metazoa; phylum Chordata; class Actinopteri; order Gobiiformes; family Gobiidae; genus Periophthalmus; species Periophthalmus magnuspinnatus. The sequence goes on from NC_047140.1 coordinate 29,168,596, forward strand.
CTGCACTCCACGACCCCAGACCCTGGCTCACACTCTGCTCCCTGCCCCAGTGCTGCCTGCACCGTCGTCTCCGCTGGCTCCACGTTCCGCCCCTGGATCCTGGCTCGTAACTCGTCCACACTCATCGCCAGATCTATCCTCGTTACTGTACCATTTATCACTAACTGTAAATAAACACTGTAAATATTTCCCGCGTTCTGCATCTTTTGGTCAAATTTGCCTGTGAAAAAAGGCAAAAGTACACGCTGAAACTTCATTTAACACGATTTTTATGGCTAAAAAGAATAAAAGTTTAGGCGAGCTATAATGGTCTATAATGTGCTCAGTCCTTAAAGGCTTAAAAACACAGCAGAGCACTTCCTGTTTTATCACATGACATCACAAGGTGGAACAGAGTGTTTTCAGTTTGAGAGAAGAACTTATCTTAAAAATGCAGGGTCTGTGTGTTAAACATGTGTGAAAGAAACAAAAAAACAACACAACTCCAGGTCTGTTTGTGACGAGGAAACAACATTATAACAAAGATCAGAAAACAGCGTAATATGAGCCGTTTGATATATTCATGTACGACGAGAGTAAATCTATGTTATCTCAAATATTTGACTGATAGACTGAAGGAAAACTGTCATTAACGTACAGCTCTATTATTATGTGAACAAATATTTGTACTCTCCTGGGGTGTTGCAGTCACCCTCCAGAACTTAAATGAAAATACACGCTGTTTCTGTTGAGTTAAATCAGACATATTGTGCTTGTATCTGCCGTAGCTACAATCTATGACACCCATGGATCATTATGTTGTAATTTTAAATCACAATATTCATCTAAAACAAACTGCGGAGCCCAGTGGGAGCTCACGTCACCGAAATCATAATAAAGACACACGGATAGCTGCACATCACACGAGCACTGGATCTATTTTCATTTATACCAAAATAACTGTGACGAAGCCTGTTTTTTTTTACAGAATATGAACGTGCATTGTGTTCTGCGTCCTGATTGGCTGTTGGACTGTAGACCATTGTCCATCAGTCTCCTCCGTGCCGTGTCTCCTGTACAGTACAGAATGTGTTCAGACAAATTTACATAAACGTTGGATCGCAGTGTGACTCTGAAGTGCTGTACGTTTGCAATTTGTTTCCTCCCCGACAAAACCCACAATGTCGATGAAACGTTCTGCACCGACAAAGACGCCTACGAAGGTTTGAACTTTGAGAGAGTTTAAACGAGAGAGAAATGTGAGAAAATGTTAACGCCTGTGTGAGAAAAGTGTATAAAGTGTGTGGTGAGGGGTTTTACGGCAAAAAACATAGAGAATAACTAAAAAATAAAGTAGATATTTCGCGTGTTATTTTTAGAACGTAACCCCCGCGATAAACGAGAAACCGCTGTATAGACATCTGACCATTTTTAAATGCTAGATGACCAATGAGCTCTTTCGTTTCACATGCGTCACTGAATAAAAACAAATCTGATTGGACGATCGTGTTTGATTCGGGTTTGAGACATGACAGAGGGCGTAATACCAAACTGATCCCTCTGTATAAAAAAATATAAACTATACAGACTTTATGACTGAAAAAAAGTAGGAAAACATAATAATTTCTGCATTATTTCTATGTATTTCTATGTATATTAGATATGAGACGGCAAAAAGGGCTTTTGACTGTTTTACTTCACAAAAATGGAATATATTTCAAGGACAAACATCACTGGAGACTCGCCACAAATGCAATATAATAATCTAATCTACACACACACCTGCTCCTATTTTTTACATTTTATATCGACTTTTATCTATTTATTTTGATAGTTTTTCTTTTGTATTGTATTTTGAACAGAGCGCTTACGAAAAAAACAGTCTGAGTAATGCTCTCATTGGGTCTCCCTGTGTAAATAAAGATTAAAAAAAAGATAATTTACAAGAGTCTCCAAACACTGAAGAATCCAGACCGTACCTGGACGGCTTTTGCAGCTTACGGCTCTTAATGTTAAATGCCTGTGTGTGAAAAGTGTATAAAGTGTGTGGTGAGGGGTTTTACAGCTGCAAAACATATAGAATAATTGCAAAAGATAAAGCTGATACTTCGCGGATTTCGTTTATTGCGGGTTATTTTTAGAACGTGACCCCCGCGATAAACGAGGGACCACTGTAATCCAAAATGACTCCGAAACGCTGCCGAATCCTACACGTATCATCGATTAAGAAAATAAAATCGAACTATGTCGCAGTAGGCGTGTCCTGGTGGCGGTGAAAATTGTCAAAATGGCGTCCTGAAAATAAGCGATTAAAGATTACTCAAACATAAATCCCTCCAAATACAACTTCAAGAGGGAAAATGAGAAGGAAAGCTCTGAAAATTTTGCCTGTTGTGGGTTATTTTTAGAACGTAACCTCCGCGATAAACGAGGGAACACCGTAACTGTATTTTCCGGAGTATAAGTCGCACTGGCGTATAAGTCGCACCATCAAAAAAATGCATAATAATGAAGAAAAAAACATATATTTCACATCACATAAATCGCATGTGAGTATAAGTCCCACCCCCGCCCAAACTATGAAAAAAAAAGTGTGACTTATAATCCAGAAAATACGGTAAGTACGTCACATCGGTCGCGTGCAAAACGGTGAAAACGGAGCTCGATCTGCAAAACGGTGTCGAAAATACGCAATTAAAACTGCTCGAATCACTCCAGAAACAACTTCGAGACTGTAAATGAAAAGGAAACAACTGGAACACGGCTAAAAACTCTGAAAAGTCCATTTTGCGGAATACTACTGCTTTAAAATCTATGAGGCCAAACCGGACCCAATGTCACCACTGAAGCCTATAGAACCTCCTGCTGTTTGCACGTCTTTGAAAGGAGCCTCTGTCGGTAATAAACCACGTTAAAAAAGCAGTGGGATCATCAGAAGTGCATCGTCTCCGCGGTGATGTCAGCTCTATGTGGCTTTTCACGAGGCTAGTGTCTCCTGGCTGTATTTCTGTCCTCATCCCACCTGCCCCGTGTTTTAGTGCGTCTGGCGGAGCTAATTATAACGAATCCCCGCTGACATGGCTCATACCTACGTTGTTTTACAGATCTGCATTAGAACATAGCGGGATAACAAGGTGAAAACATCCGGTTGATGAAACTGGGTGACTCAAATACGCAGATTAAATGAGGTGAATAAAGTTATTTCCTTTTCGCGTGCTACTGTGTCATTTCTTTCTCCTCTAAATCCCCTCTGCAGTTTTCCGAGCTTTGGACTTGGTCAACGACAACGCCGCCATCGCTCATAAAACTCATATATTACTGAAATTGCTTAAGTTTGCAGCTCAAACTCTGGCTTCCTGTGATACTTGTGCAGCACTGCCTTCGATAGCACCACTTTTCATGGAGGTGACAGGCCGATAATAACGCGGCTCTGTGGATAATGGCTCCCACCCACTCCGCTTTGAAAATGTATTTCTCTTTGACTATAGAACAAAGCCCGCTCCTTACATCACGGGCTAATACATCCGACAAAGCCAATGATTCAGTAATGACTAACGCCGTAGGAAAGTGACTCGTGAAGAGCCGTAAGCTGCAAAAGCCGTCCAGGTACGGTCTGGATTCTTCAGTGTTTGGAGACTCTTGTAAATTATCTTTTTTTTATCTTTATTTATACAGGGAGACCCAATGAGACTTTTTTTTTGTAAGCGCTCTGTTCAAAATACAATACAAACGAAAAACTAACAAAACAAATAGATAAAAGTCGATATAAAACGTAAAAAATAGGAGCAGGTGTGTGTGTAGATTAGACTATTATATTGCGTTTGTGGCGAGTCTCCAGTGATGTTTGTCCTTGAAATATATTCCATTTTTGTGAAGTAAAACAGCCAAAAGCCCTTTTTGCCGTCTCATATCTAATATACATAGAAATACATAGAAATAATGCAGAAAGTATTATGTTTTCCTACTTTTTTCAGTCATAAAGTCTGTATAGTTTATATTTTTTTTATACAGAGGGATCAGTTTGGTATTACGCCCTCTGTCATGTCTCAAACCCGACTCAAACATGATCGTCCAATCAGATTCTTTTTTATTTAGTGACACGTGTGAAACGAAAGAGCTCATTGGTCATCTAGCATTTAAAATCAGATTTATATACAGTGGTCCCTCGTTTATCGCGGGGGTTACGTTCTAAAAATAACCCACAAAACACTTTTCTCACACAGGCGTTAACATTTTCTCACATTTCTCTCTCGTTTAAACATTCTCACAGTTCAAACCTTCATAGGCGTCTTTGTTTGTTTGTAATTTGACCTAAACTAAACTAAAACTAACCTACTAAACCTTTGTGAAATGACATGCAGATACAGAACCAGTCCAAAGTTTGGACACACACACCTCTCATTCAGTTTTTTTTCTTTTTCTTATGTTTACAGCTTTACTTTCTACCTTTTATATATTCATTTTGAAGTCCTAAAGTATCCACCCTTTGCTTTGGTTGCCACGCTCCAAACCTTTGACCTTTTCACAGGAACTTCTTGAGTACAAGTATGTAGCATCAAGGTGTAGGACTGCCAAAAGTGCCAAAAGCAGAGCCAAAACTGTAATCAAAGTTTCAAATATACAACAAATTTCGACTTATTTTGAGTTTATATTTCGTTTGCTGCGTTCCATCTGTGTCGTGCATAGTTTTGTTGCCTTCTGTGAGAATCTACAATGCAAGTAATCATGGAAATAAAGAAGAAAAATACATGAAAAAGCGCGTCCAAACTTTTGCGTGGTGGTGAATTTTGAAAACCAAACCCTCCACACACAGCCCTGTTGTTGACTCAGCTAATAACAGATGATCAATGTGCAGATGAGGGGGGCACACTCCGGCTCAGAGCTCCAGAGGCGAGCGCTGGACCCTGGACCTGAGGCGTCCGGGTGGTAATTAGCCTCACCTGTTCCTGCAGATGGAAGAAGCTCAGTCTGAACTCTGTATGCTGCACTCTGCGCTCTACGTCTGTGTGTTTTTGTGCTTAATGTAGCGCCACACTGGGATTTACTGTAACTGAAATCTCCTAAAATACACAGTTAGATTATATATACAGTGGTTCCTGGTTTATCACGGGGGTTATGATCCTAAAATAACACACAATAAGCGAAATCCACTTTATTTTTTACAGTTATTCTCTGTTTTTGTCTGTAAAACCCCTCACCACACACTTTATACACTTTTCTCACACAGGCGTTAACATTTTCTCACATTTCTCTCTCGTTTAAACTCTCTCAAAGTTCAAACCTTCGTCGGCGTCTTTGTCGGTGCAGAACGTTTCACCGACATTGTGGGTTTTGTCGGGGAGAAAACAAATTGCAAACGTACAGCACTTCAGAGTCACACCGCGATTGTAATGCAAATACAAACAATATATTAATTATAAATCAAAATGGTGCTTACACAAGTGACCGCGTGGTTTTACATCATGTGAACACGAAGAAGTTCACAAAATGGCCGATAGGAGGACAGTTTAGTCATGAGGCGAGCGTGTATATATCGAAAGTTATATTCAAAAACTCTAGAACGTCTAGTTATATTGACCGTGGTTTGTGCAGCTTTAACATAATATCACAAAAAATACACAGAATACTTACATCTAAGGGACGCACACTATAATTCAGACATTAAGTCAGTCCGAGACAAAGCCGATGCACGTAACGTTGTGCGACCATGTAAAATAATCATTCGAGTGTCCCCCTCTAGTGGTGCGGCAAGGGATAACAAGGAATAAGGAACAACAACTGAACTAAACCAGGGATAGAACAGAACTAAATGGGCTCTATTCTGTTCTGTACAGGAGACACGACACGGAGGAGACTGATGGACAATGGTCTACAGTCCAACAGCCAATCAGGACGCACAACACAATGCACGTTCATATGCTTAAAAAATCCGCGAAACAGCGAGACCGCGAAAGGTGAAGGGAAAACTGTATATAGTCCTATGTTTTTACCATCGTTGTTGTGTCTCTGCATGTCATTATTACTTCTCCAGTCTATAATTTCTTCTTTGTTATTTGGTCCCTTTCCCAAAAGCTGTATTTTAACTTTATTCTTTCGGACTAAGAACCAAACAACCAAACAAATAGACGAGATGTTAATGCCTCAGATGAAAAAATAGTTCATTTACAGTCCATCCTCAGGCTTCCACTGCTCACAGACCTTTTCCCACCGTCTTCAAATCGCTGACCGGACCTCGACAGAAGCACAATCAGACCTGCAAATCCACCGCAAAGAAGAAGCAACAGCTACGTTTGGACTGAAGCCTGATCACGCTGCCTGAATCCTAACTACAGTCACTGAAAGCCCGGTGAGGCCCAGTCAAGGAGGATTACTGACAAACCTGGCAACAATGGGCCAAGATCGAACGCAATTATGCAACTATTGATCCTTTATTTCCAGTGGTGAAAAACTTTGATCTTTTTAGTCAACGTAATTAACTTTGTGTAAACTTGTGTAGTGTATCGGTGCATCAGCCAGATTGGTTTAAGTTAGACTATAACATGTTCTTTTTTTGACCTTTTTCAGCGATAAACAAGCATTGTCACAGATGAATGTACGTCTGTATGTGAGAGCCGTAACTTTGGAGACACGTGGCTATTTTGACCAAGAAAAAGCTGCGATCAAACAGGTAATGGACCGTTTTCGAGCAGGAGAACGTCAGCAGTTACATTTCTTTTTGTTCAAAACGGTGCACCTGAGATGGAGCCGTGTGTTTATATAAAAAAATACTCACTCGAATGATTTATTTTAAACATTACACGAGTCTGTGCTCCGTTAAAAGCAAATTATTATGATTGTGCGTTTGCAGAAAAATGTTTACTGCTGTAAGAGTCTGTTATTATGGTTGAATAAATGTTGTATTGGCATCACTGCAAGATATAAAATGTGTGTGTGATCAAATGAAAAAGAGTTATGTACATATTTACTGTTTTTATTTTCTTCTATATAGGGCGACAGACTGTACTGCGATATCATCATTATCGATCATCTTATGTTGGCGCGTTTTTCGACCTTTTTCCACTCGTATATTAGATAGATATTTATTTATTTAATCATTACATTCAAATCAAACATTATTCAACTTGTATAAGGTTGTGCATAACATTTATATCATGACCTAAAAGGTTTAGGCTGAAGTAAAGAAAAAAAATACTTATAATGCCTCACCCATTTTAATAATAACACACAAGAATTCAAAGAAAAGCAGCATCAGATGATATATGACTAAACATGTAACAAAAGAACATGAATGAATGAATGAATCACACATGAATCATTCCTGAGTCCTGTCATTTTCAAAAAGTAATGTTTTATACCTGTTTTTAAATCTATTGTGTAGGAGCTTTTTAATTTATCATCGAGGTTGTTCCACACACTAACCCCTCGAACAGAAACACAATGACGTTTTTTATTGGTTCTAGTCTTAATTTTTTTTAATAAATCTTTGTCTGAGATGATATTGACTCTCTCTGTTTGAATAATATCTGTAAACAAGAAGGAGCTTATGATTATACCTTGTACATCATTACGGCTGTGCTCAAATGAACCAGATCTGACAGTTTTACTAGTTTAAACTTAACAAAAATAGGATTTGTTGGTGTGAGATCATCTGTTTGCTGAACTATTCTAATGACCTTCTTTTGGAGTAGAAAAATAGATTTTATGTTAGATTTATAAGTATTACCCCAGATTTCTACACAATAATTCAAATATGGTAGAAATATTCAGAATTTTGTCTTTTTTTGTCTTTTGTCATGTTCAAAATAAAAGAAAACCAACTTAACCAGCCAGTCACTTATGAAGTCCCATATTATTTCTTTATATTTGTTAATGTAATACAGTGTAAATGGCCTAAACTTAAGTGACCTTAATAATGGTTGAGGCAAAACAAAATCATATCTTTTGTATTTGACAATGTAAAATAGAAAATGTGTAAAAAGGGCAAGGAAAGTTTATTTGTACAGTACAATTGGTCCACACAGTAATACAATGTGCTTTACAGAAAAAGAAAGACATTCAAATCACAATACAAACAAATCAAAAGTTGTTTTGCATCCACACACTGATCCTTTGGATGCAGTGGCAGAGTGAATCCACTGGTCCAAATTCAGTGAGTGTCATCTGCAGAGTTGGACACATTATTGCTGTGTATTAAGTCAAACGGCAGCATGTAGAGATTGAACAACAGGGGTCCCACAATTGACCCCTGGGGCACCCAACAGCTCAGGGACATTTTATCTGAGACACATTCCAATTTCAACAAAGTACTCCCTGTTTTCTAAATAGGACTTGAACCAGTTTAGTGCCATACCAGAGATGCCCTCCCAGTCCCCTAGTCTCTGTAAGAGGATCCCATGATCCACAGTGTCAAAGGAAACACTCAGATCTAACAGGATCAAGACTGAGACTTTGTCTGCATCAGTGTTCAGGCAGATGTCATTTGTCACCTTGATAAGAGCAGTCTCAGTGCTGTGGTGGGTCTAAAACCTGACTAGAAAACATCAGAGGAGCTGTTCATTTGGAGAATGTTAATAAGCTGTTGGTAAATAATTTTTTGAGGACTTTGCCTAAAAACGGCAGAATTGAGATGGGTCAGTAATTGTTCGATATTGTGGCATCAAGACTGCGCTTAGTGAAGTGAAATCACATGTTAACTATAAAAGCGACAGCAAAATGTTGAGCACAAACTTTAAAAATTTAGTGGGTAACACATCGAGGCAGCATGTAGATGAACTCAGACTGGTGACGATCTCTGGGACAGTTTTGACAGTTACAGGTGCAGAGTGAGTCAGCTCTAAGTGTAAGTGGCTGCAGGGGAGTTATTTCCGTTGTGGAATTGATGGCATTTTTAATTCACTGAACCTTGTCATTAAAGAACACTGCAAACTCATTGCACTTAGATGTGGAAATTAGTTCTAACGGCAGAGGAGCTGGAGGGTTTTTTAATCTGTTTACTGTTGCAAATAGACAGAACTGAAGAAGCGGCTTGGATGAGCAGCAAAACTTGTTCACTTCTACAACTTTTTGTCCAGTTGACAGATTCAAATTTTTCTTTTACCATGTTGCAACTTCCACTAATGTCTAAAAAATCCCTCTACCTCGTTCTAGATAAACCTGGTTGTTGCACATTTGCATCTTTTCTCTGTAAATCTCACATGAACCTGCAGCTTTGACTCGCGCCATGACACTCCCTTTACTGTCGCCTGAATCATCATTCCTTGGACGGCTGCCCCTGTGGTGTCACTTTGAATAACGCTGGAGATAAATCCCACGGCACAAAGGACAGAATACAGATTTCCTCCAAAACATTAAATGAATTGGCAGACAAAATGTTAATGCCAAAAAGGTAAATCCACGTCCCCTTTGTTCAGCCCCAAGGTCCTGTTTAATGACGGGCTGCTGTGACACATCGGCACCAGGGGAGTGTCAGAGTAATCCAGCTGTCAGAGTAGAGCACTGCAACCGTACACTGTTTCCATCTTATACTCGGAGGCAGCTACTTACGGTAAAAGAGGAGGCTGAATGGATGACTTTATGGTTTTAATCGATTTTTTCTTTGGTCTAATGTAAAATGAATAGGAAAGAATGTAATATATTCATGGTCATGGCAGTGAAATAGTAGAGACGCTCATGAAACTTCTGTCTGTAATGTTTTCAAATGTTTGCGTAATGTAGCTATGGGTCTATCTTTGAGGTTAGCAGAAAAGAAGCACAAAAGCAGCGTGTGCTGACTAATCCAGATGGGCGTTTGTTGAAGTATCGATGCGCGTGTCGATGACGTACGTGGGGACGTTCGAAGCCTCGGGGAAGCGGCCGTACCACGTGACTGACTCAGGAAATGATTTGCGGGTTTGGAGCGTGATTCGAAATAAAAAGAGACAGTGAAATGCAATGGATTCCCCCTCACATTTTGCGTATTTGGGTTATTGCGCTTCTTTTGGTGTTCTATTCGAGCTTCTTTTTTTATTACATATCCACTTGTTGCATAAGCACAGACATAAACAAAGTAACACAAGCGCAATTTACATCACAACTCTCTCTCCAAATTCTCAATTTTTCTTCAGACCCCACCTTTTTATTGTAATCACCAGTATGTTATATATTTTTTTGTCCGCATGATGGCGTAGTGGAGCAAATAAAGCACCTTGAAGCCTCGACCCGTGTTTGAAGCTTTTGGCTGCGATGCTTCAATGCTTCATGGGGCTTCATCTTGCCATCACTAAACAAAAGTTTAAAATGTTTATTGATGAAAATGTTGTGTATCAGCTACTTGATCATAATCCAATTGTTGGAAATTTCAACTTACCCGTGTTGTCTGTTTTAGGTGTTTCGGCCAAATGAGTCCCCGCAGAGCCGAAGCATCTTAAGAAGGTCTCCTTTAAACTAATGCATAGAATTTACCCGACAAATCAGTTTATGCTCAGATAAATCAAAACAATTGACCCCAATTGCACTTTTTGTAAAGAACACCCTGAAACATTATGTCATCTTTTTTGGGAATGCACTATTACAAAATCCTTTTGGAAAGACTGCTTAAAATTTATAAAAGACCATATTGACTCTAAATTTTTACTAAAATTTGAACATATCATTTTTGGTGTACATGATAAGAACTTAGAGTCAAATAAAAAAGTAGCAATTCATTTAATTATCATATTTGGCAAATTTTATATCCATAAAAGTAAATTTTCTTATCCATCCTTGTTTTTTCCTGTTTTATTAATCAATTAGAATCTTACACATTCACTATTTCCAAAAGCTTAAACAAAAAAGCTATCTCAACATTTGAAAGCTGCATGTCTTTAAACATTTTTGTAAAATGTCAACGTGGAACTAAGTAACTTTCTTTTCTTTATGTATACCCCCCCGGCATTCTGTGTTCTCATACTGTGTTCTGTACTCTATCTTGTTAATTGTTATTTTAAATATATTATAATAAAAATAAATAAATAAAAAATCTGAAGAAGGTTCCGGGGCAGACCGCTGTGTACTAACAAGGAGGGGTGTCAGATATTTCAGCTTTTTGCGTATCCAATTTGTGTTCACTGTTAAAACGGATAAATAAACGTAGAGCTCTATTTTAACAACCAATGTAATACTTGAATACATTTGTACACTGTTTGGTTAGAGTTAACTTTTAACAATATTATCGGAGGTGGGAAAACTTACCTGTACGACAGAGTGGGCTCAGCTAATTAGGGAGGTGCTCTATAAAAGGAGTAAACCTCAGTCGGCTAAAGTGGAGGGTGCTGTGTGTACAGGAGGTACTGTCATGCTGATTCTTTTAAAATTTTCCTTGATTTTGTTAATATTTTTGGTGTCTGAATAAATGCGCTAGGTTCTGCACTGGACAAACTGTCTCAGCTCTGCTCTGTTCTTCGTTAAACCGCTAAGTTTGTTATCCGGGCGATTACAGTTTGAATAGAACCTCTCTCATCATAATAGGTATAAGAAAAAGTAAAACTAAAAACAATACATCCACTGCTAATATACAGTATGCAATATATCTTTAAAATACAACACGGACTGCATTAAAACTGCAGAATGCACAGCTCCTCGTAGTTTAATGTGCTGTTTCCATGGCTACAAACTGAAAAAATCTCACCTGTTAATGTCTGTAAATGTCTCATATTTAATTACTTCAGTGTTTTATATGAAAATGGTGCTGGCCCCAGAGCAGCGATAGAGGATGTGATTTAAGTGTTGCCGGAGTACTTGTGCGTTATGCAGGATTAACACCGCGGACTGTGTAAAGAAGTGGATTAAGTGAGTGTGACTTCACCCACAGCGTTCAGCTCCGGTCGAATGAAGCTCATCGAGGCCGGAGCAGTTATAGCGGCGAATTTGGAGCCGAGTTGCATATTAGGAATTTCGACTGCGAGGATCATAGCAACCAAAGAGCCAATCCGGAGCGAGTCAATCAGACCTGTTGCTAACGCTAGCAGGAGTGACCTCTGGGAAAGAAGGCGCCTGATTTGTCTGTTATTAATGTTCCTGACTTGAGTTATGGACACAATTGTCGTAATGGCAGGGCAATTGGACCAAAAGGTGCAGTACTCGGGGGAAGTTTTACGGTGTTTATTTACAGTTTGTGAAAAGTGAAACAAAACAATGGGTAGATCTAACGGGGAACAGGGGGCTAGGAGCGGGCCAGAGTTCAGAGAAGCTGCAGAGCGTGAGTCAGGATCCGGGAGCGGGGTGAGTAGAGGCGGAGTCGGGATGAGCAGAACCGAGACAGCGAGCAGGGTGCGGAGCGGAGACCAGAGACGTAGGGAGCAGAGTGCAGAACCAGACAGGACTATACCAGGACTTAGAGGTCAGACGGGGACGAAGCCGGGAGCGCAGGAGCCAGGAGGGGCCAGGAGGGGCCAGGAGGAGCCAGGAGGAGCCAGGAGGAGCCAGGAGGAGCCAGGAGGAGCCAGGAGGAGCCAGGAGGCGTAATCTGGAGAGCAGCATACAAAAATCCAGTCAGCAAAGAAGCAAGGAGACAGAACAAAACCACTTTAGATAGCTAGGTAGTCACGTTGACACGCGGACGATCTGGCACCGAGTGTCTTGAGCCGGTCCATCTTATACATGGCGGCAGGTGGAGGTCATTGCGCTAATGGGCTGCAGGTGCGCGCGGGAGGAGCCAGGAATCAGCCCAGCTCCGGCTCCGGTGGGTGGGGAAGGGAGAAACAAGGCAGGAGGCAAAACCAGGAACGGAAAAGTGCAGATTGTGACAACAATAGTGAAATAAAAACACCAGGATCCTGTAGAGCGGGTTAATATGAACATTTTACAGCAGCAGATACAGAGAGAGGGACACCAGAGTTAATAGAGCCAGAAGTGCATCCATGATCACTTCCTGCTTGGAACGCCATTTATATTTACAGTCTTTGATTAATGTACGAGAATTGTCCATTGGAATTCATACTGACCGTGGTATAAGACATGTTTTGGTGATTTGGTCACACTTTGGAATGACTACTATTTAATTAGTCTTAATAAAGCATGAAGAAAGACTAAATTAATAAGTCCTGGATGTTTAGTAGTAATCGAACAGCACTTAAATCATAAAAACAGCCCATGGACTTTCTATCCAAGGACGGAATAGTCTTATTTACCTTCATCATACGACTGAAAAACAGACCAAAGCCCAGGCACACTGCACTAAAACACAGCAAGGACAAGAAATAACTGCTTTTCAAGAAATATTTACAGTTGCAGGTCCACGAAAAACTTATATTATAACTTTAAAACTCAAACCTGCAGAGAAATACGAGCTAGCCGCACTATTAGGCTATAAAGGCAAAATCTGCACGATTATTGCCAGGCACATTATAATGGCACTGACAGGTCTACAATCATTTTTGGAGAAATGCAGAAGCTGGAACAAAATGGCTGCAGGAGAATGGTGTGGGGATGAAGGGCTTGACAGAATAAGTATAGCTCTGTGAAGTGAGACCAGAGGTGCAGCCAGAGGTGTGTGAAATGGCAGGTGATGATAGAGGCTGCGAAGTGAGATTAGTCCGTTCTTATCATAATGTACAAGTCGGAGAAGGTTGTGAAAAGGCCGCGAGGCTCCGCACACCTGATAGCCGCAAACAATTTGGAGCAATAAACAACAGGGAGGATTTGTATGCGGGGAAAGGCTGGTCCTGTGTGGAGGGCGGTTTAAGGTCAGTAGAGTTTTGAAACACATTTCGACGATTAAAGTTCAAAACAGTTTGGATTTAAATGCTCCAAATGAAAAGCTGAAGAAAAAAACACGTTGAAACCGCCCGCTGAGTCTCTTCTTTCTGTTCGAATGCACCAGGTCTGGGGATAGATTGTAGGTTTGGATGCTCAAGAAATCTCTTCCACGAATATCCTCGCGTATCATCTCTGACTTATTAGTCCGACTGTCATTTCCTGCCCATCGGAAACGTTGTGAACAGGATATGGTTCCAGATGTCTTTTAAAGGGCCCGTGATTACGCTATTTTCTGGTCTGTTATAATGTTGTTTCCTCGTCACAAACAGACCTGGAGTTGTGTTTTTTTTTTTTGTTTTGTTTCATTCGCACATGTTTAACACACAAACTCTGCAGATTTAGGGTTGAGTCCTTCTCTCAAACAGAAAACACTCTGTTCCACCTTGTGATGTCATCGTGTGGTAAGACAGGAAGCTCTACTGTGTTTTTAAACTCCACACACCTTCATCATCATCAGCATCATCAATCATTTGGGTAATTTCAGTCCTGGAATTGCAACTCTCTACTCAAAAAAAGGTAAAATGTAGCTGTTTGCTTGAAAACTTCCACGGTATGACATCACAAGGTGGAACAGAGCGTTTTTGAGCTTTGGAGATGAAGATAAATAATAAAGTGTTACTCAAACATGTGTGAATGAAGATGTCTATGTAATCCCTCAGTCGTCCAGGTCTGATCCATAGCAAAAGATTAAATTTAAATCTGTCAACTGGACAAAACCCCGAAACATAAACAAAGTAATGTAGTTTACTCCATTCAGTGTAGTGAAGAGTGCAGTGAGCGTTATATTGGAGAAACTAAGAAGAGAATGTACCAACGTCATCGTGAGAGCAGCTCAGGACTCCAGTCTGCTGTGCATCTCCATCTCAAAGACGCTAACCACTCCTTTGAAGAGAGTGAAGTTCAGATTTTAGCCAGAGTAAAGAAATGGTTTGAGAGGAGAGTTAAAGAAGATATTTTTGTTAAGGAAAACGATCTTTCCTTAAACAGGAATGGGAGCCTGAGACGTGATCTTTCACCGATCTACAACTCTATCCACAGACCCAAAGCAAACAGGAACAAAGAGAACAATTATAGTTTGAATAGGGTCGTTAAAGATGAAACTGGAGACGATAGCTGTTTACAGTTTCAGTGTAGTTAGCTCCTCCCTTCAGACAGATATAAGGCAGTGTCCAGCAGAAATCTGACCAGAACTGACGAAGCGACTTGGACGAGCAGCGAAACGTCTTCACTCCTACAACGTTTTGTCCAGTTGACAGTTTTAAATTCCGTCGCTTGCCATGTGCGAATGAAACAAAACACAACTCCAGCTCTATTTTTGAGGAGATAACAGCATTATAAGCTCACAGGAGGCAATTTTGTGTAATATAGCACCTTTACAGTATCATAAAAATGTCTATAGGTTCCCGTGCAATAAAAAAGTTTGAGTAGAACAAGCTCTTTCCTTGAATTCATCTGCCCATTTTATCTTTTGAAACTTAAATGACTAAGTATCTGCAAAATGGTGCGTAGACTATAACAGAAAACTCTCTTTAGACTGAAATGAGGCCCATGTAAAACGATCTATATCCAGATTTCAACAAATACACGTCTTAAGATCAGCCTTCGGTGCGGAACGTTTTGCACTGCATCACTTCACGAGCCTATTGTTATTTCTGCAGTAAAAGACACAGATCAATACTCCTCCAGTCGTTTGCTTTTTCCCGCGCGCTGGATTACAACTACATTTTAAACCTCGTCCATCGAGACCACTCTGAAACGCAGCATTCTCAGGATTCTGCTTCTTTTTTCCGGGACAGTGTGCTTCGTGAAACAATAAAAATAGTTTGTTTTGGAGGCAGATGTTGATAGCTTTATGAAATATTCTGCACTGTAAAGCCCGGTGGCCATTTCCTGTTGG
The DNA here is from genome assembly GCF_009829125.3 of Periophthalmus magnuspinnatus. Lineage (NCBI taxonomy): Eukaryota > Metazoa > Chordata > Actinopteri > Gobiiformes > Gobiidae > Periophthalmus > Periophthalmus magnuspinnatus. The sequence goes on from NC_047140.1 coordinate 29,184,245, forward strand.
ACTTGAGCCAGGCTGAGGAAGACTGCAGGATTATGCCGCATGAGTCACCCGGGATGAAGAGGGAAAGAAAGTACGAGCGCTCGATATTGATTTGTTTCGGTCGTGACCAGATCGAAAATATCACCCAAACACAGATTGCAAAGTTTAATTCAGTTATTCTTTCAGCGCGTCTATATGAGATGTATTAAAACACCGGATGTGAGAACGGAAAATTCCCACAGCTGCACGACCTTGACATATTTATAAATCTAAGAAAGAGCTATTCTTTTTGTCAGATTGGAGCGTTTCTTTACCTGCTTTACATGTTTCGGTTACTCCCTGTCTCACGTGACGGTGCGATGCTGTGTCTTGTTTGTTTTTGCTTGGTCAGACAGCGAGGGAAGCTAACGCCCCCTACTGTCTGACGTCTTCTCCAGGACTGCATCCCCCCTCGTCTCGATTCATGCTCCTTGGACCTCGTTCGCGGATCTCGATGACCCTGGCGTTGTTCCAGTCCGTGATGTGGTTTTGTCTCTTGGCTGGTTTCAGATTTTCCTGCGCTGTTTGTTCTTTTAATCATTTAGTTTGTCTTTTGGTCTTTTTTTTAATCACTCTCTTTTTTGAAGTTCTTGTTCCAAATCGTCTTCCTGTTTCCTCTACGTATGTTTTGATCCATGACAGACATTGTATCTCGTTTATTACATCCATAAACTGTGTAAAGAAGTGGACTGAGTGAGTTTGACGTCACCTGTTGTGCAAAAATTACGATAAATAATAATCCATTTGTGAAGCCTGGTGCGTTTTGTCCCAAATCTCTCTCCTAAAGCGTCTCTCCTCCTGGTCCTCAGTCTCTCTTCCTCCCCCTGAGCGTCTGAGCTTTGAGTATTTATACCAGAATGACAAAGCTACGTACATTTCAAAGCAGAGTGACTTTTGCTTCACACACAGATAATGAACATTTACACTTAGAACACATGTGTCAAACTCAAGGCAAGGCATGACTGTCATTTTACAATAAGTCTATGCTGCTTTAATGTTTGCACTGACAATAAACTAATGAGACTTTCCCAGCAAGTGGAACTGAGAAATATTTGCAAATAATCATCACAAAATGTTCATGAAAAGGAAAATTGTTGGCGTGGAAGAAAGTTGGAGGTGAATACAAGTGTCTTTTGTGTTCCTCTGTTTCCCTCGACAACACTACGGCTCCACACTCTCTTGTCCAACATGTGCTTGACCTCTGCTGACACTTTCTTACAAAACTAAATGTTTAATCTTCGTGCATAATTCACTGAGTGTTTTAAGTGCGGTAAATCGTGTCAGTTAATAATACTGAATGTAGTCTGTCCTCCGAGAGCGTCTAGAGCGTCGTCTGCAGGGATCAGGACTGAAACAATGAATTCAGCCACATGCTACGGCTACGTGTCGCACATATTAACTGACATTATAATGAAATTCAAACATAATGATGAAATAGTTTCTAAAATTAAGATTCATAGATAGAAAAATCCAACATCTATTCTTCAAAGTATTTAAATATTTATGCATTTTTACTGTGACAAGGATTAAAATGAATTGTTAGATGTGATAGCATTGACATAATACTGTTTTTATTGAGTTAGACCCATAGATAAATGGATATAGCTAACCTGCTAGCCACAGCTCCAATTCATTTTAGATTGAAAAACCCGTCTCTCTGTAACTGCTGCTGTCAGACTTGTCATTTTGGTAAAAAAAAAAAATGTTCGTATTAACCCGCTCTACGTGATTGTGGTGTTTTATTCGCCATTATACTGTCAAAGCCAGACTTAGAGAGACTTATCCTGCATTTGTCTCCAGTAGATTAGACGACTGTAACGTCCTGCTCACTGGACTCTCCAAACGAGCCTTAAGACAGAACAGAACATCCAGAACATCCAGAACATCCAGAACACTGCTGCTCGGGTCCTGACTAGAACCAGGAAGTACGAGCACATGTGTCCTGTGGCTCAGGTCTCTGGCTCCTGTGGCTCAGAGACTTTAAAGCAGCTCTGGACCAGCACCAAAGAACAACTCCCACATGAGCCACATGAGCCACATGAGCCACATGAGCCATCTCACATGAGGAGGACTAAACCGGGACGAAACCAGGACTGAACCGGGACTAAACCAGGACTGAACCGGGACTAAACCGGGACTAAACCAGGACTAAACCAGGACTAAACCAGGACGAAACCAGGACTAAACCAGGACTAAAGCAGAACAAAACCAGGACTAAACCAGGACTGAACCAGGACTAAACCAGGACTGAACCAGAACTAAACATGTTGAATCAGTGTTTGAGTTTTGTTCAGTTAAAACCTGTATCATTCTTCCTGAAGATGTGACTCAGGCCTCGACTTTGACAATGTTTAAATCCAGACTCAAACGCTTCTGTTTATCTGTGCATGTGACTGAAAGGGGTTTATTCTGCACTTTTCTGTTTTAATATTAATTTTATGATGATTTTTATTTGTGATTATTTATGTTTTGATTTGTTATATTGTGATTTTATTGTCTTTCTTATTCTGTAAAGCACTTTAAGTTACTTTGCGATATACAAATAATCTTGCCTTGCCATGATACTCGCGCTCGACTCGCCTCAAATTCGCCGCTGTAACTGCTCTAACCTCGATGAGCATCATTTAACTAAAACCAAACTCTGTGGTCAAACCCACAAAAATCACAATATACTTCCCTTTCTAAAATCATGATTCACGGACAGAAACAAACCCTGCATCTTTTATTCTTCAGAGACTTTGTTTATATATTTATTTGAATTCCTGAAATACACCAAAGCCATGATGTTGTCATGTTTCCACACACAGCTCCACAGTGTCTCAGATCAGAGCCGTCAGATCCTTCACACAGCTGTAACGAGCCAGTGCGAAATGTTCCTTCAAAGCACTGGATTACTCACAGAAAATTATAAGATGCAACGTGGAAGCTTGGGAGACCGTTCTGCTTGTATTTATATGTAATTTGGCTAAACTGTGCTCCTCTATATGGACTTTAAACACTTTAAACACTGTGCATTTCTCTGTTATCTCAGTTCTGTTCTTTCCGATCGTTGTTATTTCTGGCTGGTGCTTCTCTCTCAGTGGGAGTCGTATGCCCCTCTCTTCATGTCTCATTAAACCCTCTGTTTCTGGACTGCCAGCGCTCCGCACAGCTTCATTTATCCCCAAAAGCAAAACTGTTTTTCTATCTGAACGCTAATGTCCCGGCACGCAATCAGATGTGAGTCTTAAAGGTCCTGTGTTACACAAAATGGACTCCTGTGAGTGTTATTTCATGTTATAATGTTGTTACCTCCTCAAAAACAGACCTGGAGTTGTGTTTTGTTTCATTCACACATGTTTGACTAACACTTTATTATTAGTCTGTTACATCTCCAAAGCTCAAACTGCTCTGTTCCACCTTGTGATAAAATCATAAAGCCGTAAGTTTGAAGTTAACAGCTTCGTTTTACCTTTTGTTTTTAGAGATCAGCAATCCCAGGTCAGAAGTTTTGCTGCATTTGTTGGCATGAATTGATTGAGTCTGTGTGTATGTATGCATGTTTGTGTGTATATATGTGTATGTATATATGTATATGTAAAATATGCAATGTATATATATGATATGGCCGTCCATCCATGTTTTTCTTCCTCTTATCTTGGGGTGGAATACACTACATACTCTCATCTCCAGTGGGACCCCAAAGCGTTCCCAGGCCATATATGATGTATGTGTGTGTATATAGTATGTATGTTTTTTTTTTTTTTCCTTTTGTGTCTTTTTTCAACTGAATAGAAAGTTTAATCAAAGCATTTAATTCATGTCCAAATGGAAGATACGGGTGGGACCTAATCAATTTTCTTCTTCCCGCTCCTTTTTGAGCTTGTATAGTGTCATGATCCCAGTCTGTCCTGCCTTTCTGCGCTGTTTTCCCCCCTCCCTTCTGTATCAGAGCCTGGAGCTGGACGGAGATTCTGGCTCCTCCTGTGCAAACCTGCATCAAATCAGTAATCAAGCTGCACCTGGGGAGGACAAAGAGAAGCCAGGACCTGACACTCAGCTCCAGATCGTCCGTGTATCCATTGTGGTACAACTCTGCTCGGCTCAGTTCATGTTTTTTGCTATTTATGGCTCGTTCTAATTTGGATATTTTTTGCTCGTCGTCACATCCCACTCCCTGGACCCGCTCAGCTCCTCTGTCTCCGACCCCCGGCACAAATCTCACCTCGTCTCAGACCCCGCTGCCCACGCTTCACTCCAGGACCACGGCAAACGACCCCACTCTCAACTCCCTCATCGACCTACCTTCAGTTTGCACATTTAAAACTGTCAAACATTGTTGAACTTTTCCCCGAGGTCCGTCTGTCTCTTCGGTTCCCCCTGTCGTTACAACATGTAGACACAAACCTGTGAGATGTGCTTTGTGTGTGCTCGAAATATATAAATAAATAAAAAAAACTTCACTAGAATCATCCAAATGATTCTAGTGAAGGTGTGTGGAGTTTAAAAACACAGTGGAGCACTTCCTGTCTAACCACATGATGACATCACAAGGTGGAACAGAGTGTTTCAACAACGAACCCTCCCGTTAATGGGCATTCTATACAAAACATACTGAGCATCTACCATTTTATTCATTTCAAAGTTGTTTTTCTAACCTTTTTGCCATTTGACTCCGTGTCATTTTTAAACTTTATTTTGCTTAAAAAGAATAACAAGATCTGTGTTTCAGCTCTGGATCTTCTTGTATTTCTCAAGGGCAAATCCCAAAAAATAAAAACACAAAAGATTGTATAATTAATTTCTCTAAGGAGCTGGCACAACATGGAACTGAGGTAGACAAAGAGATAATGAAAAAGTGATGAAGATGACAGACAGACCAGGCACGCAAACATGAAACTATTTTATTAAGAGGAAGTTTGGGATAATTTTGAATGAAAAAATAAGCTGAAAGTCTCACGTAGTAGATATAAAAAGGAAAGTTGGTACAAATATTGGTCTGTTATATAAAGTAAAAGATTTGTTAGGTTGTACACAGCTCGTTAAATCTCCCGAAGTTTGGACTGATGCTTCTCCGAGTCATAAAACCTTTATTCCTGCTGCAAAAAAAAAGCAATACTTGTGACACCAGATCCCATTTTTTGATAAAACCGAATCTTTCTTTCTAATTTGAATCCATTTTTACACTGATAAACACTGAACCAGCACGAGAATCAGCCCAGAAGCCGAGCAGGCGACACGAGTGAGAGATTTGTCCACAAAAAACACATCTGACACGATGATAACAGCTGTTAAAAAAGTATTATTATTATTGCAGGGCAGGTTTTATTGTGATTTGAAAGGGTAAAAACACTGGTGCTCTCAGTTTGAACCAGTTTAACACATCTGAGTCTTGATCGTTTCTCTCTGTGATTAGTTTGTAGATAAAATGAGTTCTCACGTTGGGTTCTGTCGTATAAATAAATTGTAAAAGAGCCAGGGCTTTGAACGGCTCTTTGAAATGAACAGATCCAAAAGAGTCAGATCCAATAAAAGAGTTAAGTTCAGAGTCCAATCAACTAAAGTTAAACTCGTTGATCTTTATGGTTTTGTGAGTTATGGAGACACAAACAAAGACATTTATCAGAAGCGAAACTAAATCTTTATTCATTTGTTTCAACAATATAATATTTTTTCCAAACTCTCTTGTCAAGGATTAAAACAGAAACGTGTCTCTATGTGGAGTCAAGCTCTGGAACTCCTTGAATCACGATTTCAAATGTCGCTCTAGTGTTTCTAATTTTTTAAAAACGATAAAATAACGATGGACGGCGTGACTAAGGAAAATACCGAAGCAATTGAAACGTAAACCACAAGAGGAGAGTGTGAACATGGAGCTGGCTCATTGGTGACTTTTTGAGGTGGGGAACGATTATTTTAACGACAGGAGCAGGTGCAGGGTTTATGACACGTGTCGTCCTTGTTCCTTTTGTTCATGCACATAATGGTTGGAACGTTTATGTTAACTGTCAGATTTATTTATTTTTCTTTAAATTGATGCCGTCAAAATGAAATGGCACGAGCGGTAAATAAATAAACTGTTACTTTAGGCGTTTGAAATGAGCGTTCAAACGTTTAAGTGAGGTTTCGACGTGTTTTTTTGCACCTAGACGAGAGCCTGATGAACGCATGAACTGTATAAAGAAATGTTCACTTCACCTTAAGAATATCTCTCAAGACGACGTTTAAAAAA